>NW_006798649.1:210348-234008 GCF_000442215.2 Lipotes vexillifer | reverse complement strand
GCCCCTCTCCTTCCCTTCCTGCTCCCCTTCAAACTATTCTTTATGTAGTAGCCGGAGCGATGTCTCTTTTTCACATCTTTCCCCACTTATAAAAGTAATTCATGACCATTGAAGAAGATTGGAAAAATCAACAGAAGATAAAGGAGAAAATAAAAATCACCCATACGTCCTCTGTAAACACTGAGGCAGCCATCTAGTCTTCCATCTCTGTAGGTGCGTGATGGACGTGCATGTACATATCATTATCTTTACAAAATTGGTACTATAATAACAGTTTTAGATTTTTTAAAAAACTTTTTATTATATGTATTTTCCAGGCTTAAGCTATTCTTTTTTAACTATGCTTTCTGGTTTGGGGTTTTGGGGGGTTTTTTTTTGCATAGTTGATACATGCACATGGTACTACATTTGGAAAGGATAAAAGAATCTACATTGAAAACACCATCTTTCCTTCATCCCATCCCTCAGCCACCATTTCCCTCCCCTGGGGCAACTCTGATTACCAAATAAGCTGGTTTTTTTTCTTGTGTACCAAATAATCTTTTAAAATCATAAAGCAGATCATGTCACTCCCCTCCTTAAAACTCTCCAATGGCTTCCCATGGCCCTGGCCGTAAAATCCAGGCTCCTAACCAGGTCCCGTGTGACCAGGCTCTGGCCCTCCTGGCTTCTCCAGTCTCCCTCTCCAGCCCCACTGTTACTGCCAACCCTGTTCTGGCTGCAGGGATTTTTCTTTTGCTGTTCCTTCTGCCTGGAATCCCCTTCCTTCAGGTCTTTGTGCAGCTGGCTCCTTCTCACCCTTCAGGCCAGGACTGAACTAGTCTATCTCCAGGGCAGGTTTCACTGGCCTCACCATCTAGGACCTCCCCTGCCTGTCCCCACACATACATTGTCTATCACATCACCGTGTCATATTTCTGAAAATCACATAGGATCTAATATTGTCTTGGTTACTTATTTCAAGTTATTTATTGCTGGTCTCCTCCCTCTAGAAAGGCTCTCTGAAGGCAGGCACACTACTTGTCTTGGTCACCCTTGAAGCCCTGCTGCCTAGCACAGGGCCTGGCACATAATAGGAGCTCAACAAATTTCTGTTAAAGGGATGAATGAGGGTGACTGCAATGCTGGTTCTCATCACTGAGAGCCTACTTGCAGGATCTCCAAGCTCCAAGAACCAATCTCCTGGCCATCCTCTCCCATGACTGGGGATGGGGTTAGAGGGTCAGAGAAGACAGAGGGAGGAGTCCATTGTCCAAGGCAGTGTGGGTGGGCAGCAGCTGCCTGCTCTTCCTCACTGTCACACAGCTTACCCCTTACTTGTGTTGTGCATTTGCAGGGTCCAGAATCAGACAAGAAGCTTATGACAAACCCAAATTCCTAGTAAACACTCCAATTGCAAGTTGAAAGTTGAAGGTGAAACTTTTGCCCCTTACTTACCCCAAATCCCACATCCAGTCTGCCCAGGCAGCTGGGATATTCCAAGTTCCCAAGTGAGCCCCGGCAGCAGGCAACACTGATGCCACCTGTGCCACCTCGGAAGCAGAGCTTCCCCTGGAACATCCTCAACCCATCCCACCTGATTCCTCCCCAGGGCTGCAGACACTGGGGCTCCTCTCAGCCCCAGAGACACAAATGCACATCCAATCCTGAGCCAGCAGCCCAGGTCAGGACACTCTTGGGGATATGCTTCCTTCCTGGGGCCTGATTTCCACTGAGAACACTACAGTTGGGCCAAGATTTATTTTTAAGAATGAGGAAAAGGAGGGAATAAAATGCCTTTCACAAAAGTTGTAAAGGGAGGGAGGGAGGGAAGAAGAGAGGAAGGAGAAAAAGAAAAAAAAAGACTTCACAAGGTGGAACTATGCAAGGAGTAGGGAGGTGCTGAAATCAGGAAAGGGTGGGAAGAAGTGTGAGGTTTCTTCCTTCCCAGAAGTGGACAATTATTATAATTGATTAAACAACGAGCACAACCCCAAAATGCTCTTCTGGGGTCTGTACAAAGTCAGCTAAGTAATAATGGCAATAACAGGTCACATTTCTCCAGCACTTACTATGTGCCAGGTACTGTTGTATGAGCTTCACTTTATTAAGACAACCCCATGAAGTGAGTACTGTTCATATTAAACCCATTTTACAGATGAGCAAGCAGATACAGAGCAGTAAGATTAAACTTCTCAAGATCATGTCTCCAGTGGCAGTATCTGGGATCCAACTCCAGAGCCCTGTCTCTTAACCTCTAAGCTAGGCTTGCAATGGTCCAACTACCATCCTGGCATTCATACCTTCCAAACCCGTATCCCTTAACTGACCATTAGATGCCAGTTTCAAAGATGTGTGCATAACTCTGACCATTTTGCATAGGGGAAAAATCTAGAAAAGTTAAGGGACTCGCCCAAGCTCACACTGTCCATAGATGGGAAATTGGGACCAAAGTAGGCTGAACCCCAGCATCTCGAGCGCCACTCCCCAAGGGCGCACAGGAGAAAGCAGGGTCTCTGGAAACTCCGCCCAGAGCAGCAGCATCTTCTCTGGCTGTCTTTCGCCAGATCCCTTCAAGAGCCAGCGCCAAGGCGCCCTGCCCGGAAATTCCCAGAGTCAAAGCAAACTTCCCAGGAAAACTCCTCGGCTTCCTCCTAGCCCTTGTCACGGAGGCAGCTGCCAAGAGCGCCGCTGGAGTCCTTGCAGCTGCCGTCAGCCCTCCAGGGCTGGAGGCCGCCGCTCGTGCGCTCGGGATCCTCCCGGAAAGGTCCAGGGCTGAAGTTCAAAATTCACTTCCCGCCCAGGCCCAGCTCGCGGCTCCGCCCGGGACTCTCCGGCAACCCCCACGTCTCTTGCCCTCCCCAGCTCCAGTTAAGTAATGGAGCACCTCCAGACTAGAAGACCAGGAGGGCAGATGGGAGAATCCCGCGGGCGATCCCTGCGCGTCTGGGGACTGGAAGCAGCCGGCGCGCACGTGTGTGTGTACATGTACGTATGTGTGTGTGTACGTGTGTGTGTGTGTGTGTTTACGCACAGAACGCGCGGGGTGGGAAAACAATGGCGAGCCGCTGGGAACAGAGCGACTGGCCCCCCTTCCCACCTCCGTACCTCCCTACCCCCAAGCACATTTGCTTTTGCACAGAGACAGGGATGAAAAGATTCACCTCCGACATCCAAAGGCAGGAGGTGGAGGGGTGGTAAGAAGGCTAGGGTGGGAGGAGAGAGGGGGGGTGAAACTGGAGCAGCCGGAGCAGAAAACAAACAGGATGCAGCGCCCGGCTGGTCCGCTGGGAAACGAACCTGGTAGGGTGAAAGGGGCTGCGTGGCTGGCCCCCGGCACCCCACACAACCAGGACAGGGGTAGATCCGCGCCTCGGTGCGGGCACCAGAGCCCCAAGCCGGACGCGCACTGGTCGCCTCGGCTTCCCGCTGGGAAATCCTTGAACTGGGCGCACAGATGGGCTGGTGAGAAAGACCTAGTGCCCCCGGCCGGTGGGCGAGAAGGGGCCGTGGGGGGGTGGGGGCACCCCAAGCCCGGCTCCTGTGGTGCGCACACAGAAACAGACACCCACGGCCTTACCAGGCTGCCACCCCTCTCCACAAGGAGCCGGGTCAGCCCGCGAACAGACGCCACCGCCGGAGTAGTGAGTAGTTAGGTGGGGGTCCGTTCCTTTTTTAAAAACTTTGCAAAGGATGGAAACTCGCAGAGAAGAGAGCCGGCGTGTGCCCAGAAACGCGAGGTCGCGAGTGTCAAAACTTCGGAGGGCTGGAGAAGGGGGCGCGGCGGCGCGCTCTGGGCACGAAGGGGGCGCACTTACTACTCAGCCGGGCGCTGGGCTCGCGGCTCCGCGCTCCTGCTACTCCTCCGTCCAGGTCCTCGCGGCTGGCAGCCTGGACTTCCCGCTCACATGCCCCGGCGACGCTACGAACGGGCGCGCGGGGCTGGGGCGGCTGGGCTGGGAGGAGGCACGCCCCCAGCCGTCGGCCGGGGAGTCGCTCGGGACTCGTGGCGACCCCGGGTCCGCACCCCACTACTGGCCGCCGTCTGGGGCGGAGAGCTCGGTTCCGGCCGGGCGGCGCCCTCCGCCGAGCCAGGTCGCTCTCTGCACTTTGCTATCTGCCCTCAGCTCGCGGCCGTCTCCCTGCCTTCCGCGGTCCTGCTCCCTGACTCGCCGGTTGCTGCGCCGGCCCGCCCGGCTCTCCCGCTCCGCGCTCAGAGCCTCGGCTCGGTCCCAAATCAGGGCCTCGGAGGCTGACCGCTGCGCCCCAGGTTCAGACCCGGACTCGCAGCTCCGGGGTCGGGGTTCCAGGACCCGCACTCATACAGTTAAGTTCCAAGCCGGGACTGGGAGCAGGGCGCTCGTTGCTCGCTGCTGCGAGGCGACTCCACAGCCTCAGAGGAGAAAGAGGGAGGGAGACAGAGAGCGGGCCGGGGGAGGAGGAGGGAGGAAGAGGGAGGAGGAGGGAGGAAGGGTGGGGAGATGGAGAAGGAGGGAGGGACAGAGAGTTCCCTCCTCCTCCCTGCAGCCAGGTCCCTCCAGGCATCAACAGCAGCCGGAATCCTCTGTTGGAAAGGAAAGAGCTGAGGTTCCTGGGCGGCGGAGATGGGTGGAAGTGGAGTGAGGGGATGGAAGGAATAGAAGAAAGAGGTGGATTCTGCCCAGGTATGAGGTCGTTATAGAGGATCTTCGCTCCTTAGAGCAAGACCCAAGAAGTTGTCAATCCAACTCCCAGTCTCCTAACCCCTCCAGACAGATAACCTGGATTTAGGGTTTCTTAAAAACCATTTCAGAACCTCCCTTAGGAACCTGATCCCACCTGCAGCTAGACTGCTTCCTGATGTGTCAGACCACTCCTTAGTCCTGTCATTTTGCACCCTCTCAAGTCTTTTATTTTTTTCCCTGAACTGTTCGATATGGCGGGGGTGGGGGGGCGTGGGATTCCTTTAAATCAATGTATTTATTAAATGGCTATGCCTGGCCCAAATGAGTGCTGGGGACACCAGGATGAATGAGAAATGCCCTGCCCTTTCTGGAAGGAGACGGGTAGTGAACACATGATTACAGTGAAGTGGAAGAGTGCTGAGATCAGCCAGGCACATGGGGCATGGAGACCATCAAGAGCACACTAGGGTCAGGGACAGAGATCAGAGTCTTCTTGGGGGAGGTGTCATCTGAACTGCATCTTGGAAAGTAGAGCAGATTAAAGGCGTGGCAATCCTGGATCTGCGAATAACACTGTGCCCACAGTGCAGGTGGCCAGCATCTCAGCAGGTGATGGTCAGCCAGGCTCCAAGACTTTCTGAGGCTTTGGATTTCATCATTCCCCACCACCTTCCTTGGCTAAGTTATCTTATTCATCTTTTAGGTCTCAGCCCAGATATATACTCTTCCAGAGCCTCTCTTGATGGCCAAATCTGCGTCAGGTACCCCACCTATGTATGGGCTCGGGAAGCCCCCCAGTCATAGATAGTATATGGTAACTGTTCATTTGTCTGACTCCCCAGTAAGCACCACAAGGAAAGGGATGTGTCTCTCTGGCTCCCTTGTGTTTAGCCAGGTCTTGGCAAAGAGCAGATCCTTGATAAATATTTGTTGATCAATTGGTTGATTGAAGGGAATCAATCAGTCACTGAGGAATTCTAAGCAGGGCCTCTGATGAGATCAGTCTAACTGAAGGCAGGGAGGCCAGTGACCAGACAATGGCGGTAACCAGGGTAAAAATAATGTGGGCCTGAGCTGGGGGTAAGGAAGATGGAAAGGAGGAAACAGGTGGGGGTAAGGAGGCGAGGGAAGTCAACATTAACTCTTCAGAGTCCGGCTTTTGGACGACTGTGGATGAAGCCCTTTCAGAAACTATGAAGCCAGGTGCCACCAAGCCTTTCCTCCTCCCAGCCAGCATACCTGTGTTTTCCATATGTCAGGCTGTTTTCTCTGGCCCCTGATCAGCTTCAATGGGCAGTCTCATTATGGATCCCTCTTTGTAGCTATCCTTAGCTGTGGCAAATTGAGACAGGAAGAAAGGAGAGGTGGGAAGTGGGCTTTCCTCTCTCCAGTATCCCCGCCCACTATATCTTACTTCATTGGTGTCCACCCTTCCCAATCACTGCCACTTGAATTGGGATCTTTATAGTACCTGCCTACTGTGTCTTGGGCACAGTACTATTTTCATATATAACATCTATTTGTACCTTATCCCAACTCTGTGAGGGTGGTATCATTATCCCCATTTAGGTAAGAAAAATGAAGCTCAAAGTCATAGCCAGTAACTGATGGGAGGAAGTGATTTGACTCTGAAGATTCTACGTCTTTCTATACTACAACACTATTTCCTGGGAACACCAATCAAACTTACACATTTAACCACTCCCTCCTTAAAACACTTCAGGATTCCACACTCTCCTGAATTTCTTCTGACCTCGCTGGTTGCCCTTTCTCAGCTTCTCTTGTTTATATTTATTCCTCCACCGTTGTCTCCAGGTGAGTGTGTCCTGTGGGCTCTCCTGTACCCCATTTTCCTTTCTCTCTACTTTCTCTCCCTGGGTGAAATTTTAACTGTTTCCATTACTTTAAATACAAATGAGGCACTGATGATTCTCCCAATTTTTTGTTTAAGTCTCCAGGACTCCATGTATCCAGCCATACACTTGACATTTCTACCCAAGGACTCAGAGACATCCTAAACCTAACATGTTCAGAATTGAGCCTATAACCACCCCACTAAGCCTGTTTTATACCCTGTACCATCTTTCCCATCTCAGCAAATCGTACCACCTACCCAGCGGCTTGAACCTAAAACCTAGGAGTCATCTTTGATTCCTTCTTTCTGATCTAATATACTTAGTGAGTGCTGTTGATCTGTCTCCAAAAATATATTCCAATCCATCTACTTCTTTGTCTTCACTGTCCCCACCCTAGCCCAGGCCATTGTCATCTCTCAGCTAGACTACCACAGCCTTGCTGCTTCTGAGAACTGAGACTACTTGCAGCCACATAATTTAACTAAGGCTGCTTACATTGATGTGACTTTAATATTTGTTCCAGAAATTTCTTGCCCGGGAAGATAAGACTGTAAACCAGTAAGTAACTTCATTATTTGCCTCAGGAACTTCCTGAAAATCAATTTATCTGAACAATAGACTGCTCAAACAGCCCCCTTCTCAGGACAATAGTTTGTTTAACCTGGCAAACCACTAGCTTATCAAACAATTGTTTATTTTTCAAGACCCTCCCCTTGCTGTGTCCTCCAATCCTGAATGGTTATCTCACAAAATTTGCCCAATCCCCATATTAAAGTATCAGCCTTAAACCAGACCTCAAACCCTATAATATCTCTTTACCTGGAAGGTGCCTCCCCAAACGCTGCCCTTCCCAGAGTGGCTCCATTTCATTCTCTGCTCTCAACACAAATGTCCTTTCCTTCATCTTTCCCCCTTCCCCACCTACAATCATCCCCTACCCCCATCTCCCACCTTTATTCTTCTAGGCCCCAGTTTGCCGCCTTCATATCACTTACAACAGTTGATATTTACTTATTTTATCGGTTTTCTGTTTTCTTGTGCTTTTCTGTTTCCACTTTAGACTGTAGGCTCTGTGAGGGAAGAAACTTGTCTGCTCTACTTTCCATTTAATTTCCAGAGCCCATAGGAGATGCTCAAAATAAATTTGCTGAAGGAATGACTTTGACTGGCTTCAGTGAGTGTGATCTCCAGTCCACTTCGTGTGGTGGCAAACATGCTCCTGAGACACTGGTGGGGGCTGCAGTGTCCGGGGTTGCTGAGGTTCTCCACACTGCTTTAACCTCCAAGGTTAGAGACAGTGTAAAATGCAAATGCATGTTGGAGAAGTATAAAAGGATTAAATTCACAGAATCTTGTGAATTGCTTTCCTCACTGTTACAGGAGCAGGGCCTGGGAGAGAAGCTCCAGGAGAGGAAGTGAGCTGAGAGCACATGGAAATCCCTGTCTGGCTGCTTTGCCTGAAGCCCTTCCTGTTTCCCCGCACGACCACCGGCACCTTCCAAGGGCCATTTTCTCTGTGCAGCCTAGAGGAGGGAGCTTGTAGCTTGGGTCAGGTCAGGGTAGGCCCAGCCTAGCAGAGCTTGCTTGTCTGGGCACCAGCTCTTCCTCCTACTGACCGAGGAAGTGCCTTTCTAGGTCCCTATAGTCAGACATTTGAGTCAGGAGTGAATCAGGAGTATTCGCTCAGGTGGGCCTCGGCTTTCAGAGAAGGCACTCCCTTCCAGCTGACGCTGGTGGGCCTTTAACTCAGTTTAACCCAAGTTTTTCCAGAGAGTTGCCCTCAGTCTTGATTAGTATGGAAGCTGATCAGGAAGATAACAGGTGGATTCATAGAATGTTTCATTTGCCTATCGGAATCTGAGAATATAAGATCTGGAAGGAATCAGCCTCCCAGAACCGTCTCCTCCGGTCCTCTCTTTGTGCAGAGAAAGGAGAGGTTCCAGGGCTGGTACTTTATACGTATGATCTCCTTTTTTTTTTTTTTAATATTTATTTATTTATTTATTTGGCTGCACCAGGTCTTAGTTGTAGCACGCGGGATCTTCACTGTGGCATGTGGGATCTTCAGTTGTGGCATGAGAACTCTTAGTTGTGGCATGCATGTGGGATCTACTTTCCTGACCAGTGTTTGAACCTGGGCCCCTGCATTGGAAGCGTGGAGCCTTAGACACTGGACCACCAGGGAAGTCCCACGTGATTTCCTTTAATCTCTCAACAACTCTGCGAAGATGGGAACAGTTCCACTTTACAGATGAGGAAAATAACACTCAGAGAGAGGAAGGGAAGTTTCCAAGACCACATAATGAAGGGGCAAGAGTTGACATTTGAATCCAGTTTTCTGGCCCTCAAATCCATGCTTTTTCTACTATACCACCCTGCTTCACTTCTTATAGGGTCCTTAGACTCTGAACCATACAAACTAACACTTGAGTATTATTTAACAGCCTAGATTCTAGCTTAGACCCTAGAAGTAGAAACAGCTCTTTGCTTCTTACGTGACAGTCAGCCTCCCGTCCCCCAAGTGGAGGACTTTCTCCCAAGGAAGGACAGAGGTCTCAACCCATACCACTCCCCGCAACACAATTGCACGTGTGCACACACAGGGACCCCACTCGGTGCATGTGCTCTTGAGGGCACTAGTGCTGATGACTTGAGTCCTTTACATATACAAACACATGCACACACACACACACGCACGTGCATGCTTCTAAAACATCTTTGCTCTATTCTTCACATGTGTAACTACTATGGGGAATCGAGCAGGGGGAAGAGGGCTGGAGTAGTCATTCTCACCTCCAGAACTAGCAGGCATTCTCTCTGTAAATTTAATTACTAGTAGTCCTAAATGCTGGGGATAAAAAGCAGGCCACGTGTCTCAATGGGCAACTTGGAATGGGTGCAGTGCAAGGACAGCCACCTCCCTCTGAGAGGGCACCTGCCACACACACACACACACGCACACACACGCATGCATGCACACACTCACGCACACACGTGCACGTACACACAATGGTTGTTTTTTTCTTCTTTCTATTCTTTCCCATCCCTTCCTTCAGAGGGGGGCCATTGGGCCCCACCTGAAAAGGCAGCTGATTGAGGGACGGAGTGAAAGAGGTAAAGAGGGTGTCCGCTTCCCAGAAGCCTGGGCAATTTAGAAAATCCTGCTGCAGCCTCCTCCTCTTCACCTCCACCCTACCCCGGGGCTTATACTGCCCCACCCCCACCCCCTAACTTTTTTTTTTAACTCTCTTTCCTGTCTTGAGGAGACCTAGATCCTCATCCTGGGAGGGACTGGCAACAATTAACAAAGGCACCATGGAGTAAAGACAATTAACAATCCAGAAAAGAGGGGAAAGAGAGGCTTTGTTCTGGTCTCCATGGCAACGGGGGGGCGGAGGAAGGAGGAGGAGGAGAAGGGCCATCCAGAGAGGCTGATACTTTCACTTTCCTTTCATCCCTCCCCTCTCCCGCCCCCTTGGGCTTCTGCCGGGGAGGCTGAGAGGATTTTGAAGAGGACAGGGCTAGGACAGGCCAAGTCTGCAGGCTGCAGATTTGAGGTGGGTGACTGAGGCTCGTGCCCCAGCTGAGGACTCACTGAGGAATCGAGGCCAGAGGGACAGCCTTGGACCTGAAGCAAAGGCGTCCTCCCTTACTCCTCCTTCTCTGAAGGGCTTATCTTGTGCTAAGAACTGTACCCAAAGTCTCTGTTCCCGACAGCTCGTGGCCAAAAAGAGCTTGGGTGGCTTGTGCTTACCTCCTCATCAGAGCACAGTGGGAAGTGGGGCGAGGGGCAGGACTGGCCGCCACAAATTACAGGGCCCACTGCAAAATGACACGTGGCGTCTTTTTTTCAAAGTATTAAGAATTCAAGATGGCGATAGCAGAGCATTAAATCAAGCGCAGGGCATGTACGGCTGCACAGGTTGAAGGCCCTGGAAGCTGGCCCTGTCAGAAGGCAGCCTGGGGCCTGGGCTTGGCCTGCCTGCTCAGTGAATGTGCGTGTTGAGGGGGCAGGGAGAGAACACTTTGGAGCAAGTCTTTCCTTCCTGGATTTCTATTTCCTCATCCATTAACGAGGAGATTGAACTAGGTGATCTGGGCTAGGTCATCTGTGAGTCAGGGCTTCCTCTTCCCCAGGAGAAGGACTTTCCAGGCTTCTCTCTACTGTACGCAGTTCTGAGCTCCACCTCAGAGAGAAACCAAGTACAGAACACTCATTCCTAAGAGTGGGGTGTTCCAGTGCCCAGCTCTCCAAGGCTCCCCTGCTTGGAAAAGGCAGAAGACAATGATGTACAACCGCCAAAACCCAGCTGGAGATCATTGCTGTGGGTTTGCAGGGAATTAGAAGGCACCTTCGATATCACAAGGTGTTTGTAGCCAGAGCAGAAGTGTCTTGGCAGGAGAAGCTAGGCACACCAGCCCAGCCTTGTGGGTGGGCCTCTCCGTTAGGCACAGGAGACTGGCTGCCAGGACATTTCTTGCTCCCAGCAGCCCTAATGTCATGAGACAAAATGGGTCAGGGACTCCACAGTCTTAACCTTCTTGGGCTCAGCCTTACTGCCCTGTGGGTTCAAGTGAAATGAAGAATATTAATCAGAAATCCAAATCAAGGAGAAAAAAATTCAGCTCCTTCAGAGGCCCCAAACTAGGCAAAAAGTCAAAGGTTCTGCTCTCTGCTTTTTATCTCTCTGCCTGGAGGGTATCCTCCCAGGAACTCCTTTTAGGGATGCTATTATGGGCCCTTCCCCAGATTCCTATATCCTAGCCCTTAATACTTCAGAATGTGACATATTTGGAGACAGGGTCTTTACAGAGGCAATTAAGTTAAAATGGAGTAATTAGGGTGAGCCCTAATCCAATAGGACTGTTGTCTTTATAAGAAGAGGAAATTTGCATGCAGACACACACAGAGGAAAGACAAGGAGAAGATGGCCACCTCCAAGCCAGGGAGAGAGGGCTGAGACAGATCCTTCCCTTGTGGCCCTCAGAAGGAACCAACTCTGCCAACACCTTGATTGTGGACTTCTAGGCTCCAGAACTGTGAGAAAATAAACTTCTGCTGTTTAAGCCACCCACTCTGTGGTACTTTGTTAGACCAGCCCTAGCAAGTTACTATGGATGCTTAGGGGTTGGGAGGTCTGCACAACCTTGAGGCTGCCTGGACTCAGGAGAATGAGTCTGCATGAAGGGGAAGGCTTTTGCACTTGCATTGCAGCACTATTTTAACTTGAAACAAAACTGAGCTATTACTCTCTTCCCTCATAGACCAGTCTTTTAAATTTTTTATTTCTTTTGGCATTGGTTTAACACATTTTATTGTTTTTAATCCCTTTAGTCTTTTATTTTTCTGGTTTTAATGATTTTACTTATCTCAGTCATTTTTAATCTCTGTTTTTTCTTTCTTCTAGATATTTTATACTCTTTTATCTCATCTTATCTTCTAGATTTATTGTTATTGTATTATCTTTTTATTTTCCATCTACTATTTCTAACCTTTGCCTTACCGTGTCTTTGTTCCATCTTTTAATTTCTTTTTAGTTTATTTGGTTTGTTTTTAGTTCATATTATCACTTTGCCTGCTGCCTTTTTGTAGAACTGGTCTTACCATCTTTTTATTTCTTCTTAGTTTATCTTTTTATTGACTGTTGTATTATCTTCCATATTTTACTGTTTTCAATTCTCTCAGCTTATTAAATGCCGAGGCTGGAAACAGCCCTCAGGGGAGAGCTAGGAGGCTAACCCAGCCCCCAAGCTGAGGAGGCCGGAGGCTGTACCTCCTTGAGCTGACCCTCCCAGCAATTCCCAACAGATGCCCAGTTTGCTCCAAAGCTGGCTCCTCCCATCTATAAGAATTAATCTGTGTAATATAAGAGACCTTGGGATAAAATTCTCCCTGGAAGATATCAGGTTTGCTTATAGTAATAGCACATTACAACCGTTGGAAGAGCCTAGCTTTCTCACATCATATGCCATCAGACTGCTCCATGTGCACTGCATCATCTAACACTTAACCATCACTAGATGTTAGACCAAGGCTGTAAAGAAACCACACTATTTGTAAGGGTGGCTGTGGTGGGTAGGAATTTCGCTTCAGGAAGGAATCCCAGCATAACTCCTCAGGCTTAATTTTGATAAGAAACCAAGTTCTCTGGATCCTTTGCTACAAAAGTCCTTGGGAAGAGGCACAGTGGAGGGTCTTCTGAAATCCTTACATCTTAGCTTATCTCTCATTCATTCATGTATTTGATAAATATTGAGAACCTACTATGTGCATGAACTGTGTGCTAGGCAATGATGACAAAGTGAAGAGCCAAAAGAGCTAGGCTCCTTGCCATCATAAAGTTTATAGTCTAATAAAAGGATCTTTACCTATGACTAATCTGATTTGCCCTCCTTCCATGCAAGATTAAAAGAGGTTATCGTGTCAGAGACTGCTAGTTTTCCCACAAGATGTTTTTCTCTTCTAGAATAATACAAGTTTTTGCTGAGAAACTGACTGCCAATCAAAAGGCTGCATTTCCTAGTCTCCCTTGCAGCTAAACATGGCCACGTGCCTAGGTTCTGCCCTATAGGACCTACGCAGAAGTGATAATACAACTTCCTGGTGCTGCCCTTTAGGACCTACACAAAGTAATACATGCAACTCTCTGGTCATGTCCTTAACAAGAAAGGAAGTAATCTGCCCATTCTTTCTCCCTTATGGTGGCAGGAGCTGTACTAGGTATCTCAGACCATGAGATGGGGCATTAAAAAAGGAGTCTGGGTCTCAGATACTACAGAGACCCCATGAAGCTCTGTACAGCTTATTTTTGGAAAATTACAGGAGAGACTAATAAACCGAGACACTGTGACACTGGCCTTTGTTACAGTAGCTGAATCGGTTCTCTTTAGCATGTAGGTCTCCTCCAAAACTTTCCCTTCTTTTGAGGTGAGCCTGGAATCATGTCCTTTTGAGAAGTTTCAGAGAAGAGTTAGATATATCCCTGCTGGGTTGCTCCTGTAGGCAAGAAAGAGAAACTTTCCTTGTCACCAGGGTGCATGAGGGTGGATGAGCTGCCACATTTCATGACTGTACAAGCCTCCTCGCTGTGTCCTGTTTTCTTGAGTCCTGGAAAAGTAAGCTAGGTCTTACCTCTTGTTCCCACTTTAAAAATCCTTTTCAGGAAAAAACTATGCAAACAGAAGAACCTATTCTGTTAAAAACTATCTTTCATTAAAGGAATCTACACCAATGACCATACTGACCCCACCCCTCCACCAGCAATGTGATTCCTCTCCAAATTTTCTATTGTTGGCTTAGAACTCCAAGTTGGCCCTTAAAATGGTTACTTTCATGCTCCCCAGTCACACTTTCAGTTACTTCTTCAGCTGTTGGAGCTCCCTGCCATCAGCCCTGCCCCTCTGCAAACAGAGGCTGCTGTGAAAGCCTGCAGATTCTTCCACCACTGAAAGCTCAGTAGAATCCTAACACTGTGAATTTAGTCTTGCTTCTACTCAATCAGGTGACAGTAAGCCCTGTATTTGTCTGCTCAGGCTACTGTAACAAGGTGCTGTAGACTGGGTGGCCTAAACAACGGAAATTCATTCCTCACAATTCTGGAGGCTAGAAGTCCAAGATCTAGGTGCCAGCCGATTGAATTCCTGATGAGAACTCTCTTCCTGGCCTGTAAGCTGCTGACTTCTCCCTGTATTTGTACTTGGTGAAGGGAGAGAGCTTTCATCTCTCTTCTCTTCCTCTTCTTATAAGAACACTAATTCCTATCATGGAGGCCTACCCTCATGATCTCATCTAGACCTAATTACCTCCCAAAGGTCTCACATCCAAATCACACTGGGGGGTTAGAGCTTCAACATGAGTGTTCTGGGGGGACACAAACACTCAGTCCATAATACCCCTCATCCCCACTCCTTTCTGTCTTCAGTCCTTAAAATAAATAAATTGAGTCATAATCCTGTATAATTCTAAACTATCAAAGGATAATAGTTACATCCTTCCAGAAGATTCCTTGAAGTTGCCTCCTAATATCTAAAGTAGTTCTCCCAGCACGGGGCTGGATAGGTTTCTCAGTAAAAACTCCTATTACTTTTTTTTTCCTTCCAGTTTTATTGAGATACAATTGACATACAGCACTTATAAGTTTACGGTGTACAGCATAATGATTTGACTTACATATGTCATGAAATGATTACCACAAAATTTATTGAACATCCATCATCTCATATAGATACAAAATTAAAGAAACAAAAAAATTTTTTTTCTTGTGATGAGAGCTCTTAGGATTTACTCTCAAGAATTTCATATATAACATACAGCAGTGTGGGTTGTACTTATCATGCTGTATATTATATCCCTCGTACTTATTTGTCTTATAAGTGGAAGTTCGCACCATTTGACCAATTTCATCCAATTCCCCCTCCAGCCACCCCTGCCTCTGGTAACCACAAATCTGTCCTCTTTTTCTATGAGTTTGTTTGCTTTTTAAAAAATTTTTTATTGGAGTATAGTTTATTTACAATATTGTGTTAGATTCAGGTGTACAACAAACTGAATCAGTTATACGTATACATATACCCATTCTTTTTTTAGATTCTTTTCCCTTATAGGCCATTGCAGAATATTGAGTTGTGTTGCCTGTGCTATATAGTAGATTCTTATTATCTGTTTTATATATAGTAGTGTATATATGTCAATCCCAATCTCCCAATTTATCCCTCTGCCCTGGCCTTTTTTTTTTTTTTTTGAAGTATAATTGACCTTCAACACTATGTTAGTTCCTGTAACACAACAAAGCATAGTGATTTAGTATTTCTATACATTTCAAAATTATCACCACGATAAGTCTAGTTACTATATGTCACTATAACAAAGGTAATACATAGTTATGTACTATATTCCCCACACTGTACATAGCAATATATATATATGATCATTTTAAGTTGCTGATCTCTTAAATTCAAACACACTTTAACAACCCTCCATTTTCACTCCTCCCACCCCCATCACATTTAATGTCTTTGACATCGTATTTTACATCTTTTTGTTTTGTGTATTCCTTAACTATTATTGTGGATAGAGCTGATTTTACTGTTTTTGTCTTTTAACCTTCCTACTAGCTTTATACATGGCTGATTTATACTACCTTTACTGTATATTAGCCTTTACCAATGAGATTGTTCCATTTGTAACTTTCATGTTTCTCATGGCCTTTTCTTTTTTGGTTAGAGAGGTCCCTTTAACATTTCTTGTGAAGCTGATTTGGTGGTGCTGAACTCTTTTAGCTTTTGCTTGTCTGTAAAACTTTTGATCTCTCCATCAAATCTGAATGAAAGTCCTGCCCAGTAGACCATTCTTGGTTGTAGGTTTTTCCCTTTCATCACTTTAAATATATCCTACCACTCCCTTCTGACCTGCAGAGATTCTGCTGAAAAGTCATCTGAGTCTCCCTTGTATGTAACTTGTTGCTCTTCTCTTGCCACTTTTAATATTCTCTCTTTATCTTTAATTTTTTTTTTTTTCATTTTTAATTACACTGTGTCTTGGTGTGGTCCTCTTTGGGCTGATCCTATTTGGGACACTCTGTGCTTCCTGGACCTGGATGTTTCATTTCCCAGATTAGGGAAGTTTTCAGCTATTATGTCTTCAGATATGCTCTCTGTCCCTTTCTTTCTCTCTTCTCCTTCTGGGACCTCTGTAATGTGAATATTAGTGTGCATGATATTGTCCCAGAGGCCTCTTAAACTGTCCTCGTTTCTTTTTATTCCTTTTTTTCATTTTCCTGTTCAGCTTCAGTGGTTTCCACTTACTGTGTCTTCCAGCTTGCTGGTATGTTCCTCTGTATCATTTAATCTGCTGTTGATTCCTTCTAGTGTATTTTAAATTTCATTTATTGTATTCTTCATCTCTGTGTGGTTCTTTTTTATATTTTCCAACTCAGTTAAAAACTTCTAACTTCTCACTCTGTTCATCCATTCTTCTCCCAAGTTCTTTGAACATCTTTGCAGTCATTACCTCAAACTCTCTATTGAGTAGATTTGCCTGTTTCCACTTCACTTAGTTCTTCTTCTGGGGTTTTACCTTGTTCTTTCATTTGGAAGATATTCCTGTCACCTCATTTTGCCTAATTTGATATTTATTTCTATGTAACTGGTAGGTTGGTTACATTTCCCAGCCTTGGAGAAATGGCCTTTTGAAGATCCTATACGTTCCAGCAGTGCTCTCCCTTGTGATCATCAGAGCTATATGTTCTAGGGGTGCCCTATATTTGGGATGCATAGGTCCTCCTCTGGTGGCAGGCTGACTACTGTGGGCAGTTTGGTAGGCATGGCTGGCCCCTGCTCTGGTTGGTTGCCAGGGCTGAGTCACAAGGGTGCTGGCTACAGGGCCCTGAAGGATCTTGGGGCTAGTGCTGGCCCAGTGGTGGGCAGAGCTGTGTCCTAGCTGCAGGACCCTATGGGTCCCAGGGCTAGTGCCAGTGAACTGGTGTGTGGTGCTGGGTCCTGGGCCCTCTGTTGCACAGGCCCAGGTTCCAGGGCCGCTATGGGCTCAGGGAGTCTTAAGGCAGTAGGCCTGCTGGTGGGTGGGGCTGAGACTCTGCCCAGCTAGTTACATGGCCTAAGGCATCCCGGTACTGGATCCCACAGGCTGGTGGGCAGGTTTGGGTCCCAGCCCTAATAGGCTAGAGGGAGGACTCCAAAGTGGCACTTACCAGCGCCAGGGTCCTCATGGTAGAACAAACTCCCCAAAATGGCTACTGCCAGTGTCTTTGTCCTCAGGCTGAGCTCCAGTTTCCTCCTGCCTCTCCGGGAGGCTCTCCAAGATCAGCAGGTGGGTTCCTTTCAAATTACTGCTCTGCCCTGGGTCTCAGAGCATGTGAGATTTTGTGTGTGCTCTTTAAGAGTGCAGTTTCTATTTCCCACGGCCCCCTGGCTCTCCCCCGAAATGAGTCCTATTGGCCTTCAGTGCCATACATTCTGGAGGCTCGTCTTCCTGGCGCAGGACTCCCAGGCTGGGGAGCCTGCTATGGGGCTCTGATCACTCACTCCTCGGGGAGAACCTCTGCAATTGTGATTATCCTCCTGTTTGTGAGTTGCCCACCTGGGGGTATGGGTCTTGACTATACCACATCGCTGCCCTCCTTACCCATCTTGTTGTGGTTCCTTCTTTATATCTTTAGTTGCAGAAGCTGTTGTCTGGTAGTCTTCCAGTCTTTCTCATCAATAGTTGCTCTGTAGGGCTTCCCTGGTGGCACAGTGGTTGAGAGTCCGCCTGCCGATGCAGGGGACACAGGTTCGTGCCATGGTCCGGGAAGATCCCACGTGCCGCGGAGTGGCTGGGCCCGTGAGCCATGGCCGCTGAGTCTGCGCGTCTGGAGCCTGTGCTCTGCAACGGGAGAGGCCACAGCAGTGAGAGGCCCGCGTACAGCAAAAAAAAAAAAAAAAAAAAAGTTGCTCTGTAAATAGGTGTAATTTTGGTGTCCCTGTGGGAGGAGGTGAGCTCAGGGTCTTTCTGCTCCTCCGTCTTGGCCCTAAACTCCTATTACTTTTTATTTTAGGGTGTAACTAGATCTATGAAATAATTTCATTTCTAAGAATTAGGTCCTTTTTTGCAGTTCTATGTGGAAAATGAGGCAAAGGTGAATTGGCCATTTCAATCTCAATGTCACTAAGCTTCTAGATTCTTCAAATTGTAGTCAGTTTGTGATGATATCTGTGGTAGTAAGTCTCCAAGATGGATTCCCAGTGATACCCACCTCTAGGTGTGCATGCCCTTGCCCTGCTGTAATCCCTTTCCACTGAGTGTGAGCTGGACTTAGTGACTCATTTCTGATGAACAGAATAAGGTAGAAGCGACAATATGTGATTTGGAGACCAGGTCATAAAAGACAGATTGGCATTTGGATCATTCACTCAGAGAGAAGTCACCTGCCATGTCAAGCAGCCTTGTGGAAAGGCCCACGTGGTAAGGAACTCAGGCCTCCTGCCCACAGCCATGTGAGTGAGCTTGGAAGCAGACACTCCAGCCCCAGTCAAGTCTTCAGAGACTGCAGCCCTGGCTGATAACTTCCCAAGAGACCTCCTAAGAGAATCTGAGCCAGAATCACTCAGCTAAGCACACCTGGATTCCTGAACCTCAGAAACTGTGTGAGATAACAGTGTTCATTATTTTGAGATGCAAAGTTTGGGGGTAATTTTTTATGCAGCAATAGGTAGGGAGATAATAGATAAGATGTCAGTATCAGTAAGATAACTCCATAGCTTCGACATGTATTTACCGTCTATGGATGGGATCAGCCATCTGCAAAAAAGAAAATCAATATGTAAACAGGAATCTGAGAGAATATTTATTCTCTGGAAAGCATGATTTAATCATCTGCATAATTCGTATTCTCCCAAACCTCATATCATGATGCTGGACACAAAATTAGCTAATTGATTAATTGATGACTGCTTATTGAGATTTGCATTGCTTCCTATTTGCCTTGTTTAAAACAAATAGTTTGTAGATTTGCAAAGCTCTTTCTGGAGTGAAGAAGAGTTATTCTGACTGGTGAATCCATTTAAAATGTCTTATCTGAAGTCTTTACTGACCACCCTTATCTTCACACCAGCCATCCATGGCACCCTGAAAACACCTCTGTTATGGCACTTGGCACTGCATTGTAATTGTCTGATTACTTGCTATCTCCATCATTAGGCTGGGAGATTTTTTCAAGGCAGAGACTGTGACTTACTCAACTTTGTTCTTAGAACAGAGCAGTCTCTGACCCATAGTACAAGATCAACAAATATGTCTTACATGAATGAATAAGAATATATTAATGAAGGAAGGAATAAATAAATGAATAAATGAGTTGGCCTTGGAAAAAAACTAAGTAGCCTGAGGAAAATTCCTTCCCCCTCAGATTTCTGTTCACCTATAAAATGAAGGGATTGGACAAGTTTATGACTAAGATCCCTTTCCATTCAGACCTTCCATGATTTATGATTGAAGATGGGAGTGGGAACCTATGCCTTCTATGACCTTCAAAAAGCAATGTTGGGAAGAAAATAATAAAGATAAGAGTGGAAATCAGTGAAATAGGAAACAGACCAACAATGAAGAAAATCAATGAAAGTAAAGGCTGGTTCTTTGAAAAGATCAGTAAAATCGATAAACTTCTAGCTAGACTGATCAACAACAAAAGAGGAAAGACACAAATTACCAACATCAGGATGAAAAGGAGGGAGCATCACTTCAAATCCTGTAGACATTAAAAGGATAAGAAGGGAGTATTATTAACAACTTTTTAGAATAAATTTGACAACTTACATGAAATGAACAAATTACTTGAAAAACACATTAGAAAAACTGGCCCAAGAAGAAATAGAATATCTGAATAGCCTTCTATCTATTAAAGACTTGAGTTCATAATTTTTTGAAAAACTTGCAAAACTCTGTCAATGATTTGAGGATGAAATAATACTAATAATACATTAATTGTTTCAGAAAGCAGAGGAAGAAGGAACATTTCCCAGCTCATATTATGAGTCCAGAGTTACACTGATGCCACAACCAAAGATATTACAAGGAAAGAAAACTACAGAGTAATATCCCTTGAACATAGACACAAAGCCTTAACAAAATTTTTGCACATAGGGCTTCCCTGGTGGCTCAGTGTTTAAGAATCTGCCTGCCAAAGTAGGGGACACGGGTTTGAGCCCTGGTCCGGGAAGATACCACATGCTGCGGAGCAACTAAGCCCATGCACCACAGCTACTGAGCCTGCGCTCTAGAGCCCGTGAGCCAAAACTACTGAGTCCACGAGCCACAACTACTGAGCCTGCATGCCACTACTACTGACACCTGCGTGCCTAGAGCCCCAAGCTCTGTAACAAGAGAAGCCACCGCAATGAGAAGGCTGCGCACCGCAGCAAAGAGTGGCCCCCACACACTGCAACTAGAGAAAGCCTGCATGCAGCAATGAAGACCCAATGCAGCAATAAATAAATAAATAAAATTTTTTAAAAATTACCTTTAAAAAAGAGAGAGATATGCAATGTTCATGGATGGAAGACTCAATATTGTTAAAATGTTAATGCTCCCAAAACTGACATATAGATGCAATGCAATCCCAATCATAATCACTGCTATGGACTGAATTTGTGTCTCCCCCTCTCCAAATTCACATGTTAAAATCCTAATCCCAATGATTGCATTAGGTGTGAGGCCTTTGGGTGATGATTAGGTCATGAGGGCAGAGCCCTCACAAAAGGAATTAGTGCCCTTATAAAAAGTCCCCAGAGAGAACCCTTGCCCCTTCTGCTATGTCAGAACACAGTAAAAAAAGATGGCCATCTATGAACCAGGAAGCAGGCTCTCACCAGACACTGAATCTGCTAGTCCCTTGATCTTGGACTGCCCAACTTCCAGAAATTTCTGTTGTTTAAGCCTACGGTAAGTCTATGGTATTCTGTTATAGCAGTCCCAGGGACTAAGATAATCACCCAGTAATTTTTGCAGAAATTGACAAGCTTATTCTAAAATTTACATGGAAATTCAAAGGACCTAGAACATCCAAAACTATCTTGAAAAAGAAGAGCAAAGTAGGACTTGACTTCAACACATACTCTAAAGCTATAGTAATGGAGTCAGTGTGGTGTTGGTGTAAGGATGGGCAGTGAAACAGACCAGAGAGTCCATAAATAGACCTACACATGTTTTGTCAATTGATTTTGACAAGGGTGCCACAGTAATTTATTTATTTATTTTCCCATGACTTTTTTTTTAGTATAATGCTAAGCCTATTTTTTAAAATATTTATTTATTTATTTATTTATTTGGTTGTGCCAGGTCTTAGTTGCAGCAGGTGGGTTCCTTAGTTGCAGCATGCAGGCTCCTTGGTGCCACAGTAATTTAAAGAGGAAAGGATATCTTTTCAACAAATGAAGCTAGAATAACTGCATAGTCTTATGGAAAAAAATATATCTTGACCACAACCTGATAACACATACAAAAATAATCTAGAAATGGATCATAGACCTAAACATAAAAGCAAAAATAATAAAATTCTAAAAGAAAACATAAGAGAAAACCTTTGTTACCTTGGAGTTATTAAAGATTTCTAAGGACACCAAAAAAGAAACAATAAATTTGACCCCATTGAAATTGGAGACTTCTGCTCTTCAAAGGACACTTTGGGAAAACAATAAAGAAAGTCACAGGCCACAGCCTGGGAAAAAGTATTTACAATACATGTATCTGACAAAGGACTTGTGTTCAGAATATATAAAGAACTCTTATGTTTCAATAATAAGGCAAACAACCCAATTTTTAAAAAATTGACAAAATACTTGAACAATAACTTCACTGAAGAAAATCTGTGAAGGGCCAATAAGGCATATTCAACATTTTTACACCTCAATAAAGTTAATTTAAAAAGAAAAAACGGCAAAAAATAAATAAAAAGAAAAAAAGGCAACGTTGGCCACATCCTACATTGAAGGAGTAGAGTTTGAGCTTGGTTTCAGTCTCTATCTTCCCATCTCCCTTCAGCATCCCCCCTTTACCAACATCTTTACCCCAAAGCCATCCCACAGCAGGGGCTCCTTTCTCTGGGAAAGGCCTCTTTCCCAGCATGTCCTCCCCACCTGCCACCCCCAGCCAGGCCTTTCTTCACCAGCCTCCACAATCCAGAACCTCCTGTACCCCTGATCAGCTGGCTTCAAGGATAAGCTGTCTGTGTTTTCCCAGGTAAGGGCTTGAGGTCAAAGCTGACCAGTCTTAGCAAATTGTGTTCAGCTGATGCAGAGTTGGCCCTCGACTAAACACATCAGCCTCACCAGCTCTCACTGGGTCTTGACAAGGGTGAGAGACTGCACACAGACTCTCTGGCACCTCCGCCTCCAGACCTCCACACTTATCCTGTGGACCACAGGCCCAGGCTCTCTGGCCTGTACATGAAGTTCCTGGCCTAGGCTTCTTGGTCTCTTCTCCACTGGAGTCTCATCCTCTTTTCGGATCCTAGCTCCTTCTGTCCCAGGTCCTCTCCTGCCCCTAAGACATCATTCCACCTAGGAAATCCCAAATAGAACTGTTTAAAAGAAAGAAATCCAGATTGGCAGTGATTGTGGCTTAGGGCCCCACTGATAACCCATTAGAATACCTTGAGAAGGAACAGCCTGAGCTGGCCAGCGTTCCTCCCCAGCAGGCGAATGACTCTTTGCAAGGCTGGATGACCTTGTTGTTCACATTATTCATGGACCTGTCACCACTCACCCCTCCCTCCCCCGGGGAGATACATATACAAACCATTTGGAGACAAAGGAAACAATCCTAGCTAAGCATATAAAAAGGGTGCCAAGAGGGCTGAGAGGCTTGGTTAGGGCTCCTGCCCTGCATTTGTTTCTGGAGTCTTCTTTGCACCCTGTTCCAGGAAGAGGCTAAAGCATGGAATCCAGGTAGGCAGTGAGGACCAGAAACTGTGGGGGTTTGAGCAGCAGCATCCTTAGGGGAGCTGTGGTTCTTTGGCCTCAGCCCCTTGTCTTCCTCCTACTTTTGGACAGAAAAGAGGATGCAATTACCCTGGTCATGGGAATGGCTGGACCCGACCGACTTGAAGACAATGACTTGGCCAGAGCACGTGGGCGAGCCCAGGAGACTGGCTCAGGTCTGCGTCTTCCTGGGAGGAAGTGAGGCATTGTTTCGGGGGCTGTGTGGGCCCGCTGGAACTCTGCACAATGCAGGGATCAGTGGGTGCCAGGTCCAGCCCACCATCGGGAACTTGTTTATTGCTTTAATGACCCCACAGTGCATCCACCTGGAAACAGACCTGCTAATGAGCGGAGACAGAGCTGGCACAGCCCCAAGGGAAGCCCGTAGGGCCAGCTCCCCTAGAGGAGCTAAGGGTGTGTGATCTGAGACTGGGAGAGCTGGGAAGTAGAGACCTCTGTTCTGTCTGGGAAAACCACAGGGAGATCTCATGCTTCTCCATCCCCATCCACCTCCTGCTATGGGGTCATGAGAAGGCAGAGTGGGGGAAGGGGCTGTGAGGTTGAGAATGGGAGGCATAACTGGGCTTCCCATTCTAGCCTCTGCTCCAAACTGCTGGTGGCCTTGACCAAGCTAAGCTTTCTGTACCTCAGTGTCTCCAACTTTCGGGAAGGGATACCAAAATCATTCCTG
>NW_006798649.1:146416-210167 GCF_000442215.2 Lipotes vexillifer | reverse complement strand
CCAAAATCATGCCTGCTGTGCCTCTACTTTCCCAGGGTTTTGGGAGGATAAGGTAAGATCAGACACAGCAACTGCTTTGAACTCCTTGGAAGAAAAAAAAACTTTTAGACATCAAGGCTTTATACTGTTTGCTTCTTTGCACTGTGGCTGGAACCTGGGAGCTTGGGGAGATGTACAGTCTGGGACCCAGTTTTCCTAGACTGTTTGTCAGACACCTGCCAGAGACTGAGACAAAACGTAAAAACTGCCCCTGCATCAAGGACATCTGGGAGTCAAGGGTGGGCATCATAGGAGGGGGCAGTGGTGTGCTGGAGCCAGACTATGCCAGATCACGAGAGCCAAGTGTTCAATGTTCAGGAGTGTTAAATCCAATGGTAGCTTTCAATCAGCTGCCATAGGGGTTTTAAAACTGCAGAAATCAGAAATCTCTACAGATCAGGACTTTGTTTTTTGAGAGCTGCTTTTTCAGACAGGGTCAGCAGAAGGCTCACTCAGTGCTATTCTGACCCCACTGCACTCCCCATCCAGGTCTCACTGAGCAGGTGTGTCTTATTTGCCCTCTGGACAGAGGCCACTGGAGATTAGAGGCCTGAGCACTTAACGGCCCCCATCCAGGCAGTAGTGGGGCAGGAGTGGCCAGTGAGATGTAGGTTACTGGACTCAGTGCTGGAGCTAGGAGAAGAGTTGTCTCTTCTATACGACACTGAGCTCTGAGGGATGGGAGCCAAACCAAAAACTCCAGCTGGGTGCTGAAGACCACTTCTGCTCTGGTGTTTCTTTGGCCTGGTTCAAACACAACAATGATTGGGGATGGGGTTGGGAGACCACATGAGTTGAACATATCAGGCATCTATGAGGACACTTATAGGAGGATAACTCAGAGATCTCATTAATTATTTGAGGAATTGTTTGTTTGCTTGAGTTGTGGGGGTTTGTTTTTAATGTAAGAAGTTTCTTTATAAACTGAAAATGGGTGATGGTCATAGATCATCTGACATAGCAGGCAGTGGGGGATAAAATTATGACTCTGAAGCTGCCAATGACCTGAGATGGGTCAAAGGGACTGCTCTGGTCCTGGAAGCCAGGGTACCCGGGCTGTACGTCTGGCAAATCCCTCTCTATCTGTGGGCCTCCACTTTCTCATCTCTCCTCTGCAGTACATCTTTCACAGGTAAATGCATGTGCTCCAGAGTCCAGGAGGTCCTGGGCTTAAATCTTGCCTCTTATTAGCTGTGTGACCTAGGGAAGGTTGACGTCTCTGATCCCATCAGAGTTACCAGAGTTACTGGGAGAATTAAGTAGGATAATTCATGTGAACTCTTGGACAGACCCTGGCACACTATGGGTGTGCAGTAATGAATGACAGCAGTGGTCAGTCCTTCATTCTGAGGCATTACCGCTCTCTAAAGCAAGATGACATGGGATGAGGGTGGGGGCCCAGGAAGGACCTGCCACTTAAAAGAAGTAGGATATGGTGGTGCAGTGGTTAAGAATCCACCTGCCAATGCAGGGGACATGAGTTCCAGCCCTGGTCCGGGAAGATCTCACATGTCACGGAAGAACTAAGCCTGTGTGCCACAACTACTGAGCCTGCTCTCTAGAGCCCGCGAGCCACAACTACTGAAGCCTGCGAGCCACAACTACTGAAGCCCGTGCGCCTAGAGCCCGAGCTCTGCAACAAGAGAAGCCACCGCAATGAGAAGCCTGCGCACCCCAGCGAAGACTGGCCCCCGCTCGCTGCAACTAGAGACAGCCCGCGCGCAACAACGAAGACCCAACGCAGCCAAAAATAAATTAATTAATTAAAAAAGAAAGAAGTAGGAGACTTTGAATCCCCTGTCAGGTAAAGCTCTGCATCTCCAGGTGATCTTACCAGGGGATTTCAACCCAGCAAAGTGAAAGTCACAACCTCCCAGAGGAGACCCCCATATTGTCACAAGGAAACCACATAAATGATCTGAGGTGGAGAGGCAGGGCACTAGGGTTCTGGTTTTGACTTGGGCAAGTCACTTAGCTGGCTCTTGTTCCCAGTTCTCTCTTTTAGGACATGGAGCTCTTCTTTGCCTGCCTCATAGCCCCAGACAAATGAGGTCATGCTGATGAGCAGAATGAAATCAGTTAAAAATATTTTAGAGTACTCTCTGAAGTGTATTATTATCACAAATAATAATATAATTAATCTCCATGGCCCAGGACAGCCCTTAGAGATTTATCTGTGGGTAGAAGAAATTTTCTCTTTCCGTTCTTTTCCAGGGAGGTTTTTTTCCAGTAGTAGCCTCCTCACCTCGGCTTCAGAGAGGAGCTGAGTGTCCAGTGTAGTCCATGGCCCTGTCTTCCACCCTCCCACTCGTCTCTCCACTGGGAAATCTAGATATATTTTTAGGGAAACTCATTCCTCCCGCCCTGGTTTCCTTTCTAGGGCATGCCTGGGAAAGCTCTCTGAACTTGGGCTCAGAGGCTGCTGCAGGGATGAGCTTGAACAGTTCTCTCTGACCCTGGGCTTTCGTCCCCAGGAGGCCTGAATAGAGGAGGAGGCCCAGGAGGAGGCCCTGAACAGAGGAGGAGGCCCAGACAAAAGGTGTGGCAGAGACAAGGAGAGTGAGAAATGCAGTAAAGTCTGGGGTGGTGGGCGGGGACACAACTGCTGAGGCCCCCAAGGAGAGAAAATGAGTAAACAGGCCAGCCACTGTCCCTGGTTTCTTGTTGGAGGCTGACAGCAGGGCTCCAGGCCCAAGGCAGGTCAGCTTCAGCTTCGCAGAGCTGGAGGTGGGGCAGGCGGGTGACACAAACTCCTCTGGGAATGAGGTAAATCATCTTCAGCTGCAACAATAAAGATCAGTTATGACCTAATTGCCCAGCCCATTTCAAAGGCCCAGGGGGTGGGTCTCTTCCTCCTGTCCTTCCAGGTTTAATTATCTGAAGAGCCTTTGGACTTTGAGAGACTCAAAAGAGAAAGAAGATCTGCAAATAATTAAGCCAGGGAATAGTCTTCACAAAAGAGGTGTCTGTGGGTATAGGGCGGGGGTTGGGGGGAGTCGGGGGAGACAGAGGGCGTGGCAGGTCCCCCTCAGTGCTTCTGTGTGGGTTGGGTGAGGGTTGGGGACCGAGACTGGAGAAGAGGTAGAGAGGCAGCTGAGGTCGACAAGAGCTCCAGGGCCAGAGAGTGAGCCCTAGGGTCCTCATTCTCTGCGCAGTAAGGCAGGTACCTGGGGAACGCTGTCCTCTGTGGAGCCCTCTTACCGAGGCAGTCTTTACGCTGTTAATGGCTCCTTTTCAAATACTACAGTTGTTGGCAGTATCCTCGAAGGGACTGAAAGAACTCAAAACAACACTAAACAAGTCAGCTTAATTATTGCACTCACCATTGCAGTCCACGCAGACAAAGGGTCCAGGAAATTATCTGCAGTCATCTCCTACTCACCCGGCTTGTCACCACTGCAGTAGTCTCTCTCTCTCTGACACCATCTCGGCAAAGTTCTCTCATGTTCAGCAAAGCCTCTTGCCTCCACTTGGCGATAGGCCTGGTACGGTCTCACCCAACTTGCTCAGATCCACGTTCTGCATGACATACATCACTAAAATATATCACAGCAGTGGCAGAGATCAATTTCACAAATGATTGAAACCTGTGAAGGAATCATGGCACACAGGTTACACACTCCTGCTAGGATTTGGGCTGGGCCCACTGGTTTTCCTTAGAGGAGTTTTGGGATTGCAATTCATTTGGCCTGGTCCTTTGTTTCTAACAGAGGTACCCATAAGGACCCTAATGGGATTTTTATATCTCCTCCACCATGTTTGCCCTTGGATTCCCGAGTAACCCCTTTAGAATCACAGCCTTTTAGCATCTGAAGGAACAGTAAAGGTCTCCAAATCCATTTTACAGATGGGGAAACTGAGTGTTCTTTCCTAACACAAAGCTGGCTGTCTGGACTCTCATTTGCTTTCTAAATGACTTTTCAGTGTTTTTTGCTAGTTAGGTAATCTTTATTATGATAGCTTTACATGTGCCCCTATATCATATGGCTTATCAACATGATGATGGAGGCTCACCCTGGATTAAACTGTATCCCCAGGCAACCCACTGGGGACTCACAACACAAGTTGCCTATGAGCATGAGACCCATCCCGTACTCAAGCATTGAGGCTCTACCGTGTTTTAAAATTACCTTGGTATATTTATATATAAGAGTTCTTTTCTATTTTAAAAATGCTTTCCCATTGTGCTTTGGCTCATTGGGGCAATGTTGTTCTCCTGGTTATGCCAATAGGCTTTTCAATCAAAAACAAGAAAAAAAAAAATCCACATTTTTCTATTTCTTTATATAGCTCTGCTTTTTCAGGAAAATAAATATTTGTTGAATTGAGAAAAATGTTTTTGTACCTTGTGTGTTTTGCTGTTATTGTTGTTAAATAAGTGTTTTCGGTGACAGGGCTTTTGTCCTGAGAAAGGGCTTTTTATGTTGGGGTTGGGAGGAATGTGTGCATCCATGGGGCTGTTAGGAGTTTCAAAGTGGGAGGGTCTTAAATCATCCAAGCCAGCAGTGGCTCCTCTTCTCCCCCACTTTGTTTCTGTCTAATTCATACCTTCCTTCCTATCACCAATGCCATCAGCCCCCCGCAACTTAGCTTTCCAACCATTATGTGGTAGGAGAGCAGGGAAGACGGTAGTGCAGTCTGTTAGTCTACTGAAGTCCCAGGACCACTGGAAGCTCCACAGAGCCCATACAATCCAGAGTTGGGGGATAGGTGAAGCAGCAACATCCCACCTTGGGGTTTGAGTCCCTGGCCACCAAGGTCACTCCTTTGCCCACCCCCAGGGATATTTCCAATGCCCACAATTCACCTGGCTCTCTCAAGGATCTTTTCACACAGTGAGTTTCACTTAGGTGGAGCGAGGCCCTAGGAGAAAGGAAACGGTGTGGGTACATGCCAATGCCAGCCACCTCTCACAGGGCTTTTCCCTCTCTTGTGATTCATCTCTCCACTTGTCAAACGCTTGCTGAGGTACTGCCACAATCTCAGCACTCTGTTGGGTCTCTGGCGATGCAATGGTGAAGGAGACACAGCCCAGGCCCTTTAGAGTTCAGCCTCTGGCAGGGCACGGACACTGAGACATTTGATCACACCTTATGGATGGTAAATATTAGGGTGGGGAAAGCTCTGGATGATATGGGAGCAAGCAGGAGGGACACCTGACTCAGGAGGCTGAACTTTCTTAAAAGATACGTAGGTTTTCGTCAATTGAAGAAGGGAAAAAGCATTCTAGGAGAAAGAACAATGTGTGAAACAGAATGACTGAAAAGAAATGTCAAGTAGTTCAGTTCGGTCAAACAGGAGGGATGGCTGTAGGAAAGTGCTGGCAGGAAATGAGAGCTGGTTGGGCTCATTTATTTATACCAAGCACTGTTTTGAGACTAGCTCCCTGCTCTCATGGGGCTTCTATTCTAGCGTGGGAGACAGTAAAAACCAAGCAAACAAACATAATCAGAGTGATAAGTGGCAAGCAGAGAATCACTGCAGGAAGGCACGTGGATGAGTAACAGAGGCACTACTTTGGGTTGGGCAGCCAGAAGAACCTTTCTGGAGAGAACTGAATAAGAAAGTTGGCCATGTGAAAATAAGGCATCCTGGCAGCGGAAACAGCTACAAATGAGGCCCCAGTCAACAGAGCTGTTTGAGGACATTTGAACAGTGGAATCGGTTTAAATGATCCCCTCACTCCTACCTCTCTAGCACCTTGAAATAGTTATTGCTGCATAACAAATTACCCCAAAATTTAGTGACATAAAGCAATGAACATATTATCTCACATAGTTTCTTAGGATCAGGATTCTGGAAGCAGCTTAGCTGGGTGTTTCTGGCTCAGGGGGGTCTCTCTTCCTCATCCCATGGGCCTCTGCATAGGGCTACTCACAACATGGCAACTTGCTTTGCCCAGAGTGAGTAATCTGAGACAGAGGCAGAGAGGAAGATAGCACACCCAAAACAGCGGCCACAGTTTTTGATAAGCGATCTCAGAATTGGCATTCCATCACTTTTGCCATATGCTACTGGTGCAGTGTTCAAGGGACTACACAAAGGTGTGACTATCAGGAAACCAGGATCACTGGGGACCATTGTGGAGGCTGGCTACCTCTGCCCTCTGGTTCCTAGTGTTCACATCCCTTCCACATGCAAAATACACTCACCACCCACACCCCGCCCCCAAGACCCAGAAGTCTTGCCCCATTATAGCATCAGCTGTATCTCATCATCTAAATCAAGTCCAGGTGCAGATAAGGCTCCTCTGGTGCAGTTCCTTCAGTACATGAAAGGTTCCTCTTGACCAGTTAAACGAAGAGATGAGTTATCCGACCACTGCCCCTGCCCCACTACACACCCAATATACACTTTGGGAAAGGCATAAAATAGCTATACAAAAGGGGAGAGAGTGGTCCATAGCAATTCTGAAATCCTGCCAGGCAGATGGAATAATTCTTCATGGCTCTTGGCTTTCCCCTCTGAGTTCTTGGTTCTGACCTCTGTGTCATCCTTCACTTTTCATGAAAGCTAACGTGTTTGCAACTGAGTAGTTTCCTAGCTTGCTTCCTACCAGTTGAATTTTGCGAGACAAAAGGCCTCTTTTCATTTTGCGTTGTCTCTGTAGTATATGAAAATACTTAGGGGAAAAAAAAAAGAGAGCCCAGAGCCTAAACTACAAAAAAAGTTCAGTAAATGGCAGCAATTATTATTAAAGGGAAGAGTCTAGGTGAGTGTGATAGGCAGTATAATGACCCCTTAAAGATGTTCACATTCTAATCCCTGGAAACTATGAAAATGTTACTTAAGTGGCAAAAGGGACTTTGCAGATGTAATTAAATTAAGGATTTTGAGATGGAGAGATAATCTTGGATTATTCAGGTGGGTCCAATGTAATCCAGAGAATTATTCTAAGTGAAAGAGTGAAGCCAGACTTTTGGAGAAGGAGATGTGATGACAGATACAGAGGTTAAGGTGATACAATTCCTGTCATTAAAGATGGAAAAGGACCACAAGCAAAAGAATGCAGGTGGTCTCTAGACGCTGGAAAAAAAACAAGGAAATGGGTTTTCCCCTAGAGCCTCCAGAAAGAATGCAGCTCTGCCAACACCTTGATTTTAGCCCAGTGAGAGCCATTTTGGATTTCTGATCTCCAGAACTGTAAGATAATAAATGTACTATGTTATAAGCCACTAGGTTTGTGGTAATCTGTTATAGCAGCAACAGGAAATTAATTTAGTGGGTATTGGTGCCATTAAGACATGAAGGGGTAGGAGAAGATTTGGGGGCAAGAAAATTTTATGTTTTGGATATATTAAGTTTCTAGAGCCCAGGTGCAGATGTGCAAGAAATAGCTGGGCATTTGAGGCTGGAGCTTAGGAGGACATCTGGGCTGGGGAAAGAGACCCAGGGTTTCAGGAGATTTAGAAGCCATAAAAATGAATAAAGGATGAGAGTGAGAAGAATAAAGGATGGAGGACACTTGGAGGGCAGGCCAAGAAGGAAAAGCAGAGGAACCTTTGAAGGACAGAGAAGGAAACATTAGTAAGGATTAACTAGAGGATTAACATCCCCTCACAAAGGTGGCAAAGTGATAACACGGTGAAGACTTGTTTCACTGCTTATCCCTGGGTTTGCTCTTTATTTTCTGCATTGCCTGGATCACCAGAGTTTGTCTGGAAACCCTCATGAGATGGGGCTCAGTGCTCAGAGGATGCCCAGGAGGAGGGCTGAGGGAACGGCGGACAAAAGCTGCCTCCACAGCAGCTACAGTGTCAACCTGGCCGTGACGCCCAGGACCTGGCTCACGTCTCAGGAGCACACGTGGGATCAGAGGGGCAGAAGGACCATCAGGGTGAAGCTGCCTCTTTCATTGGCATTCAGCCCGGGGGCCTAGATTTATCCTGCGCTGAGTGAACAATATAGGGCCCTTCACCTGGGGGTTGATGAGGCAAACGTGGGGCCCCTGAGCAGGGCTTGGTGGTCCAGGTCATGCTGGAGAGAGATCCTTCCGTATATTTCGCTTCCTAGATGGAGGGCTGTGCTGACTCATCTCCCCTGTTCAACTGTAAAGTCTGAGGGGCTCCTTTAAGCCTCCTTCCTTTGAAAACATCCATAAACAAGTTTATCACTTAGGAATGCTTTTCAATAACAAGAAACAGAAAAGCTAACTTATAAGGGCTTAAATAAATTGGGATTTATTTTGCTTACTGGAGGTTGTCAGTAGCTGGCATGGGTTTAGAGCACTATAATATTAGGGTTAACATCTTGTATTTTTCTTGGCCTTTTTCTCAGAGTTACAATATGTTTGCTGTAGCTCCAGGTATCATATCCCCATTCAAGCTGGGCAGCAGAGGGAAAGAATGGTGCCAGATATACCTATCCCATTTATTAAAAAACAAGGTTTTCCCAAAACACAGACAGGTCTTTGCTTATGTCTAATGGGCCAGGACATTGTCAAAAGTCACCTACAGCTACGGAAGATAAAAAGATGGCTTTCGTTTTTCAGCCTCTAGAGTGGAGACTGGCTGGGGAAAGGAGGTTTTGAATGGGTGTGGGATAAGCCAGTCTATAGCTAAAGGGATGCTTGTTGACTCAAACTGCCTCTATTTAAAGGAGGTATTTTGTTCCATTCGAGGGCAGCTGGGGTATAAGGGACCTCTTGCCCTGTCAGGGACCCCTCACCCACCACAACAGGCAGACCCTAGATGATCTATCCAAGCACCTGGCACCATGGGCTACAGCCCACTAACATCTCCCCCTCTGGGGGCTCCTGTCGCATAGAGCCCCACAATTGCAGGAGAAGAAGATGGAGTCTGTCTTAACTTCCAAGTAACAAAACTTAGGGTTATTGTTTTGTTTTGTTTTGTTTTACCGTGCCACACATGGCATGCGGGATCTTAGTTCCCTGACCAGGGATTGAACCCGTGCCCCCTGCAGTGGAAGGGTAGAGTCGTAAACACTGACTGCCATGGAAGTCCCAGGGCTGTTTTTTGAGGTCAAAGATACATATTCAGTTAGAGAGGAAGTAATCAAATCAGTTGTCTGGGACGGCCACTAGTTCTCATCTTTCAACCAGCCGTTAGGCCTTGATGAGACAGCTGGTATCCAGGTCCGGGGGTACATCAGGGCCTCGTTCCAGCCAGCTCTGCCCACTTTCCTCTCTCCTCATCTCTGGCTCTGCCGCCACCTTGTCCCACCTGCTAGCTACACCTTAGTTTGGACCGCCCTCTCATTCATCTCTCTCACGTGCAGATGGAGTACGTCTGAAACTGACAGTGTTGACACCCACCTCCTTCCTGTTCACCCACTTACTGCGCACCCCACTGCAGTGCGCTGGCAGGGAGACCCAGCATCCTAACCACAGTCCAGTGCTGGGCATACACACGCTACTGGGAACATTCGCCAGAGCAATGCAACGCTGTCAGATGTGGTTGGGAGAGTATGGAGGGGAAGGCTCTGCCCACTCCTACTGGGAGAGGGTTAGGCCTTGGGAAAAACCCAGATGGACCTTCAAGTATGACTCACACTTGGTGCTCAGTGGGCTGTCTGCCCACATGAACAAGAAGATAGGCACCCACCCATTCTCAAGCATGCCTGGGGGTCTCCTGCTTGAGTAGGTAAGTTACTGCTTCTGCTGAGCTAAAGGGAGCCCCTTGGCATGTGCTTCCGGATCTAGACCTTCAAGGCGACAGCACACAGCCTGCCTGGAAGGTGGAGCCAGAGCAGGAGCTTTGTCCAGCCAAGGACATTGTATCTCCCTAGATTAATGGACAAACACTCACCTCAACCCCATTTCCTGAATTCAAACAGCCTGAGAAAGGGGTGGGGAGGGGTGCAGGGCAGGGGCAGTCTGATACATAAAGAACTTCAAAAGGTCTGGTTTAGACTCTCTGCTGTGCTCATGAGGGTGTGGACAAAGGAAAGGGGCCCTTTTATAAGCTGTTGGTAGGAATATAAATTGGCCTAGGGGTTTTGAGGGCACAATTTTACGTTACCTACCAAATTGTAAATGGACATGTGCATATGCCACAGATATATTTCCATATATATATGTTAGCAAAGTTACTCTGAGTCTGGAGCTAGGATTTGGGGGAGTTGGGGGACACACATTTTTTAGTTTCATACCCTTCTGTATTTGCATTTCTTGATAATGAGCACATTCTACCTTTCTAATTTTATACATAGTAAGTGCTGCCATCATCTCCCTAGTTCAGAGGTATTATTATCACCCTCGGGAGGAATTCTGGCCTGAGGGCTCCTGAATTCCACAGGTAGAAGTTTTTAAGAGTCAGGAGGGGCTACTGGGGACAAGATGCATCTGGTAATGCATCTGGGGGCTACTGGGGGTCCAATCAGAGAGGGCAGAGCGTCCAGCCTTCTTTGCTTGGGTTGCCCCATAGCTCTCCTCTGAGGCCTGGGCCCCCAGCACTCAGTTTATTAAGCCGAAGAAATAGAAAACAAAGAGAAAAGAAAATATTATAGCAGTTCATTAAAAAAATAAAGTACATTAAAAGAAATAAAAAGATTATTAAAATGATGTAAAAAGCAGTGTGCAACTAAATAATGAAATGAACTAAAAATAACCTCCAACTCAGCCCACAGCTCTCCGGTGGCCATCTGACCTGAGGCTGATGGCCTCTAGTCCCATGGAGCCCCCATTGTCCCAACAGCACTGCCCGGAGGATGGGCTGGGGATGTGGGTCTTCCTTCTACTGCTCTGTCCTGTGTGAGGACACAGGCAGCTCCCTAACTGCTCACAGCTGAGCTGGAATCTGGTGGGACCTTTCAGACAAAATCTGCATGAAGGCTGGGGAGAGACGCACCATATGAGCAGGGACATTCTCTGAGTGCCCCCAGCCCCATTCTCAGCCCCTTTCCTGCTCCCCAGGCCTGCCTTCTCCTTCCTGGAGTGGGAGGACATCTTATGCTTGGAGCCCCAAAGCACTCTCAGGCCCACTTTTCCCAGGTCTCCCTCTTGGGATCTGCCCCTTCCTGGGGTAACTGACAGAATGTGCACCCCTTTGGGACAAAAGAGCTAGTCTAGGACTTTGCCTAGCTCTGAGGAAAGGGTTTAACTAGCCTCTCTCCCCATTTCATACATTCCCCAGAGTCAGGTTCTTCAGTCTGGCGTAACCCCATGAGACTTCAACATTCCCCCCTGGTGGCTCTAAGGTTATCTCAGTCTGGCTGTCCAAGGGCATCTGTGCCAGATGGGGAGAATATAATGCCCGGCCCTCCTTCTGGCAGCTTCCTCTCTGTGCCCCATGTAGCAATAGCTAGAAAGGGACACATCTTCACTCATCTCTGATTTACAGGAACAACACTTTCCACAGCCCTGTGGAAAAGAAACGCCGGCAACTCGGGGAGAGATTAAACACATATTGCTGCATCCTCAGCACGTGAAAGGATGATGAGTACCTGTATGTGGGGACAGTGAAGGGTATCTATGCCAGCTTATTGAAGCCCAGGGTCTGGTCTCCTAGAACAAAGATATATCTGCCCAGAAATAAATCCCTACCACTTAGAACAGCTTCTTGCTTTGAGACCAGGTGTTTTCCAAGGCTTCAAAATTGCTAGGACCAATTCTTGGTTAAGGCTTGAGTTCAAATTTTGAGGGCTCCCCACCCCTTAGAAATCTCCTCAGGAAAAGAAATTTTCCTGAGTACAGAGCAATCTGGCTTCAAGGGACGAGATAAATTATCACTGCTTGCTCTTCCAAACCCCAGGGGTCTTTTCCCCATCATTAAAAAAATAGCACAATAACAATAAAAATGAGAAGATAAGATGAGATAAAAGAATGTAATATAAAATTATGAAGGACAAAACAGAGATGAGGAATGATCAAGATCAGTAAAACAGAACTAGAGGACTAACAGATTAAAAAGTTAGGGCTTCCCTGGTGGCGCAGTGGTTGAGAGTCTGCCTGCCGATGCAGGGGACACGGGTTTGTGCCCCAGTCCAGGAAGATCCCACGTGGCGCGGAGCAGCTGGGCCCGTGAGCCACGGCCACTGAGCCTGCGCGTCCGGAGCCTGTGCTCCGCAACGGGAGAGGCCACAGCGCCCAGTGAGAAAAAAAAAAAAAAAAAAAAAAAAAAAAGTTAAAAGAAAAAAATGAGCTTTAAAATTGCACACAAAATATAAACAACTATTTACAAGATGAGGAGCTTTCATAAAAACAAAGAAGGTTCACAATGTTTGAACAGACCAAGGCAGTCAGAGATGTATGCCGCCAGCAGGAGTCTTCCCCTCCTCCCACACAGTGTCAGGATTTGAACCGCACTTAGCCAACCCTGGCAACCCTTCTAAATTACGTCTTACTGCTTAAACATCACTGGACCTTTGTCCTGACTCTTGCTGATATCTGTAGGGTGGTATCTTATTTATTTTTCTGCCAGGGTTTCCCAAAGCAAATTTTATTGGGGACTAGTAAAGTATAGGTTCACAATGACCAGTTCTCAATTCTGAAATTCAAGAAGCCCTGAAAACCAAGAAGGCTGTCATCTCTTATTTGGAGGCATAACCTGATCTGGCCAGAACTCATTTGTTGGCATAACCCAACCTGAACTGAAGTGAAGCTATTTCTAGGAGGAATATTCATGTATTTCCTTGCAGGAGCATTGATGTGTTTGATTACAGGGGACTGTTACAGACCCTGCATGGAGAGTTGTATAACAAAGGACATATGCACTTTACGGTCTTTCTAAAATTCTGAAGCACATCTGACCCCAAGGTTTCAGGTAAGAGATTGTGGACCAGAATTAAAATCCTCTACTAGAGGATAGAAGAATGGATATATAAACTGTGGTGTATTTACACACTGGAATATTATACAGCAGTGACAATGGCTTATCTACACTACGTGCAATATCATGTTGAGAGAATGAAGCCAGACACAAAAGCATACCTGTTGGAAAGCTCAAGGCTTGCTTTTCTTTGTTCATCTCTTAAATTTTATCTCTATCTCTATCTCTATCTCTACATCATCTATATCTATATTGTTCAAACACAAGAAACATAATCAGGTAGGATTTCTTTCAGCAGATACAGGCCAGGACCTTGATTACCTCTTCTCCCTCAGAGCCTCAGCTTACCTCCATGGAGGATGCACTGCCACGTCCCCGCCGTGCTTTCAGCCTTGTCACCAGTGCTGTGTCCCTCCCTTTCTGCCTTCCTCTCTTAGCCTTTGTCTCCCGCCCCTCTTTGCTTTCTCCGCTCTTTGCTTTCCCGGGGGCACGGAGTGGCTCATGGGATGGTGGCAATCTTGTCTTTTCATGCTTTTGTCCCAACTCCAATTGGGGTCCCTCCCCACCCTCTTCCCTGGCTATTCACATAGGTGTTTTATCTTCCTTCATTCTCTCTCCTCCTTGTCTTGACGGGGCTGCTGATCCCCATGCAGCCTGTTCTCTTCCTGTCCTTGTGTCTCCACTGTCTGATCCTTGGGATCGGCTGGTTTTAGGCTTTTGTTTGGGCCGCAGGGCTTTCTCTCTGCCTCTGCCTCTCTCTCCCACCACCCTCCCTTCCTTCCCCACTCATCTCGATGTCCTTTGTGGGATGTGCACTTTTATCTTCCTTTGATTTGCTCTCTCCTCTTTGTAGAGGGAGAATGAAAGTCTCGGCTAATTGTAGCAGGAGGGCAGTGACGCCCTGTTCCCCTTCCCAGCATCTTCCCCACCAGGATGAGCAGGAAGAGAAATGAGGGCAATTCAGACTCCCGCCTGCTCTCCAGTCAGCTCCAGATTTCTCTCCCCCATGGGCTTTTCTTCCCAGTTTTCTAAGGGGAAATGAGGAGTCCTGGAGGTCCTCACCACCACCTCCACTAAATCTCCCTGGACCCACTACTCACTCATTTATGTATTCACTGCACACCTGTATGTGCCAGCCATCCTGCAAGGTGCTGGGCACAGAGTGGTAAACAAGACAGATGTGCAGTCTCTGAGTTCACAAGTCATAGCAGTAAAGTGGGTCGGGGGTGTGATAGGGAAATTACAGTAATGTCTCCAACAGAGGACCTAAACACATGATGGGGGCAGGGACCATCACTGAGGAAGTGATGCCTAAACTGGGAACTGACTTAGAGGATTAGGTGAGAGAGCGGAGGAAAACAGGTCCTAAATAGAGACAGCATTCAGTCTAATGGGGAGAGAGCATGATGATATAAATTTATTATATGAATTTATGGGGCATTAAACTGCTGAGGGACTGGAAATATCGTCTTATAAGGAGTTTGGAGTTTATCCTAAGAATGCAGAGAAGTCATGGAAGTGTTTTGAATGGGGATGTGGACAGATGATATCTGTGTTTGGGGTGGTGTGGAGAATAGACTGGAGTATAGCGAGGCTGGAGGCAGGAATAGGATGTGTATTCACTTCCTACTGCTGCTGTAACAAATTACCACAAATCTGGTGGCTTAAAGCAACATGACTCTATTAATAATCTTACAGTTCTGGAGGTCAGAAGTCCAAAGTCAGATTCACTGGGCTAAAGCTAAGATGTTGGCAGGGATGGCTCCATCTGGAGGTTCGAGTAGAAAATCCGTTTCCTTTTCTCTTTCAGCTTCCAGAGGCTACCTGCATTCTTTGGGTTGTGGCCCCTTCATCCATATTCAGAGGGTATCATGCCAATCTGTGCTTCCATTGTCACACCTTTTCTCCATGTCTGACCTTCCTGCCTCTCTCTTATATGGACCCTTGTGAATACTTTGGGGCCACTCAGATAATCCAGGATAATCTTCCCATCTCAAGATCCTAATTTAGTCACATTTGCAAAGTCCCTTTTGTCATGTAAGGTGGCACATTCACAGGTTCTGGGGATTAGGACATGGACATCTTTGGGGGCCTTTGTTCTGCCTACCACAGGAGGTTATTGTGGAATTTCAGGCAGGACATAATGATAGCTTAAACTGAATAGTAGCAATGGAGATGGAACCAAGAAGATAGATTTGAGACAACTTTAAGAAGTATACTAATTGTTGACTAATTGGATGTGGGAGATGAGGGAGGATGAGCAGGGATCACTTCTAACTTTTAGACTCCAGGAACTGACCAGATAGGGATATCTGTCATTTACAAGATAGAGAACACAAGAGAAGAGCCAGGTGTGGGGATGAAAAAAACAGGGTGAGATGAGTTTAAGCTACCCCTGAGACATCTAAGAAGAAACAGCAACAGAGCAGGTGGTCATGTATTTGAAGTCCAGGAGAAGGGTCTGAAGAGGGCAATAGAAGTTAGAGTGGGGTGACCCTACTCTGGTAGAGTAGACCCGAGAAACCGAGCATTCAAGGAACAGGAATAATACACGGAACCATAGAAGGACATTGAGAGTGAGCAACCAGAGACATAGGGAGACAACCAGGAGAGTTGTCTTGCTGCAGAAGACAAGTATGACAGTTTTAAAACATGTCCACAAATTCTTTGATACTGTAAGGAATCAGAATATGTCACCCCAAAATATGCCACTTTGGCATAAAGATTATGCTGAACTATAGACGACTGAGAAACAGAAAACACCAAAAAATAAAATAAAAAAAAGAAGCCCCACTATTTGCCTAAAAGCGGGCTTGAACGCTTAATTACTGGAGACTCTTATCAGCCCAGAGATGGCACTGAGAGGACTCTATATAACAAACCTCACTAAAATAACACTTTCTTCCATGAATTTTCTGCATATATTTATCTTCCCACAATTTGCCATTCTTGGAAGCTTGAAACCCTTTTCCTTTGTCTTGTCACTTCTCTACAAATTTATTGTTTTTTTGTTAAAACAAAAAACAAGCCCAAGTTCTAACCACCCCTTTGAGTTACTCATCACTGTTTTGCCTGCCTGTACAAGCTCTGCAAACATTAATAAACTCTGTCTTTCTCTTGTTAATGTCTTTTGTCAGTCTAATTTTCAGGGCCCCAGGCAATCAACCTAAGAGGGTAAAGGAAGAAAGTTTTTTTTCCTTCCTTATTATACTCCTCCCTTTAAAAGGTGGAGTTTAGGAACTTCCCCTGGCTGTCCAGTGGTTGGGACTCTGTGCTTCCATTGCAGGGGGTGCAAGTTTGATCCCTGGTCAGGGAACTAAGATCTCCATCCCACATGCTGAATCCCGCATGCTGTGCAGTGTGGCCAAAAATAAATAAATAAAAAATTTAAAATAAAGGTGGAGTTTAATCCTTATACCCTTGAGTGTGGGCTGGACTTATTGACTCACTTCTAAGAAATAGAATAAAGTGGAAGAGACAGTGTGTGAATTTGGAGGTGAGGTCATCAAAGGTCTACAAATTCCTCCTTCCTTTCTTTCTGGGGGGAGTTATGCCATGCTGTAAGGACACAAAAACAGCTTATGGAGACATCCACATGATGAAGGACTGAGGCTTCCAGCTGAGAACCAGAGAGGAACTGGGGTCTCCTGCCAAAAGCCAAGTGTATGAGCCATCTTGGTGGATCCCCAGCTCTAGCCAAGCCTTCAGATGATTGCAGCCTTGGCCAGCATCCCAACCACAACTACATGAGAGACTTTGAACAAAACCACCCAGCTGAGATGCTCTGGAATTCCTGACTTACAGAAAGCATGAAATAATAAATATATGTTATTTTAGGTAACTAAAGTTTTGGAGTAACTTGTTACATGACAACAGATAACTAATACAATAAGGAAATAACTGTTTCAAGGGAAGAATGATCAAACATGTTTATGCAGTTAAGAAGTCAAGCAGAAATCAGTAAGTTGTACCTGTATTTACCTTCTGGTACTAAGGTACTTAGTACAGGTACTAAGTTCCAGAGTTGAGGAAAGCTAACTAAGCATTTGTAGGAGTCCCTTTTTTCCCAAACTCAGGTTCAGCCACTCGCTGCTCCAAAGCCAATACTTGAGAGACAAGTGTTGGTTGGAAGGAAAGTTTGCTTTATTCAGAAGGTCAGCAACCTGGAGAGCAGGAGGACTTGTGTCCAAGAATGAACTCTGAAGACTCTGCTTGACCATGAGAGTTTTTAAAGGGAGAAAGGAAAAGTTGATCACAGTTAATCATTTGAGGAGGGGGTCAGAGTCTTCATTATCTTCCACTGTGGGCAGACTTTCTTCCGATTTATGGTAAGGTAACAGGGTGGTGTTCCAGGAATCTTGCACTCATTAAAAACTCAAAGATAGGGGCTTCTCTGGTGGTGCAGTGGTTAAGAATCTGCCTGCCAATGCAGGAGACATGGGGTTCCAGCCCTGGTCCAGGAAGATCCCACATGCCGCGGAGCAACTAAGCCTGTGCGCCACAACTACTGAGCCTGTGCTCTAGAGCCTGCAAGCCACAACTACTGAAGCCCATGTGCCTAGAGCCCGTGCTCTGCAACAAGAGAAGCCGCCGCAATGAGAAGCCCGTGCACCACAACCAACAGTAACCCCTGCTCACCGCAACTAGAGAAAGCCCGCACAGCAGCGAAGACCCAACACAGCCAAAAATAATAAATAAATAAAATAAATAAATTTTTTTAAAAAAGCATCACAGGACTCTATGCCTAATAGACTTATCCTTTCTCATTTGCATATTTTTTGACATAGATTAGCCAGTTTGGTGAAAGAATTAAGCCCTAATGCTCTAGGCACCCACTGTGTGCAATGAATTAACTTCTCTCCTTTGCATTTAAATGGTACTAGTTGTGTACCATCCTTGGGAGAATTGAGAAAATCATTACTCAATTTTCTGTGTTTTGGAGTTTAGACAAGGAGCCCTGGTTGAGAAGGACATTCACATAGGTATGTTGGATTTTATGGTTGCTTCAGCTTGAAGAATTCTGGTTGACCTAGAAAGCATAAGACTGCTAACTAAGTTTTGTTTGTTTGTTTGTTTGTTTTGTTTTTTTTGCGGTACGCGGGCCTCTCACTGTTGTGGCCTCTCCCGTTGTGGAGCACAGGCTCCGGATGTGCAGGCTCAGCGGCCATGGCTCACGGGCCCAGCCGCTCCGCGGCATGTGGGATCTTCCCGGACCGGGGCACGAACCCGCGTCCCCTGCATCGGCAGGCGGACTCTCAACCGCTGCGCCACCGGGGAAGCCCCTAACTAAGTTTTTGAATGTGTCACTGCTCCATATTTAGACCCATTTACCATGGGATCCTTACTTCTTTGTTTCTTACATTTTGTTTACTTCCATCATTTTTGCTTTTAAAACTTATTTGGTCCTTTTAATCATTTGGTCTTTAACTTGGACTGATTTGCCACAGTTTAGTTGTTTTTAATGTGTTTTGTCTTTTCTTACTATTTTATACCTCTTTCTTTTATTTCATTTAAACTTTTCTCAATTCCATCTTTTGTTTCTCTTTATCACTTTTAACTTTATGGTTACCCTATTTTAAACTTGTCTTTTACTACAGTTTTAATTTTTCATTTATTTCCATCTTTTTTTCTTTATCTCATTACTAATTGCTTTTATTTTTTAGATTTTATTTATTTATTTTATTTATTTTGGCCATACCATGTGGCATGTGGGGTTTAGCTCCTGAGCAGGGTTTGAACCCGTGCCCCCTGCTTTGGGAGCACAGAGTCTTAACCACTGGACTAGGGAAGTATCTTAATTGCTTTTTTAAAAAATAACTTCTTTTCTGTTAGTTATTAAATGGGAGTTATAAACACAGTTCTAAGGTGAGCTGTGTTACACACGACCCGCACCATATGCTAAGGAGGCTGGAGGGTTTTCCCCCTCTAGTTTACCCTTCCAGCTTCCTTTAATGCGCCCAACATTCCCTTCCTGATTCAAAAATCTTTAACCTGATTGATATAAGACACCCACCAGCCAGAAGTTCTCCCAAGATCAAGTGTAGTAGTCAGAATTCTGAGATGGTCCCTAAGATTCCCATCCCTCAGAGTACATTTCCTGTATGATCCCCTGCCCTTGAGTGTGATGGGACCTGTGAGTAGGATGGATTTCACTTCCAAGATTAGCTTATGTTATATGACAAAGATGAAGGGAATTTTGCAGGTGTAATTAAGGTTCCAGATTTGTTGACTTTGAGTTAATCAAAAGGGAGCTTATCCTGGATGGGCCTGACTTAATTATGTAAGCTCTTAAAAGAGACAAGGCCCGCCTTAAAAGTCAGAGATTTTAAGTATGAAAGAGATTCTGCTGCTGGCCTTGAAGAGGTAGGCTGCCATGTTTTTTTTGGTTTGTTTTTCTGTTTTTGCGGTACGCGGGCCTCTCACTGCTGTGGCCTCTCCCGTTGCTGAGCACAGGCTCCGGATGCGCAGGCTCAGCGGCCATGGCTCACGGGCCCAGCCGCTCCACGGCATGTGGGATCTTCCCAGACCGGGGCACGAACCCCTGTCCCCTAGCATCCGCAGGCGGACTCTCAACCACTGCGCCGCCAGGGAAGCCCGGCTGCCCTGTTTAAATAGCCTATGGTCTATACGGCAAAGGACTTGTGAGCAACCTCCAGTTGCTGAGAGCAGTTTCCGGCTACCAGCTAGCAAGAATATGGGGATCTCAATTACACAACTGCAAGGAAATGAACTCTGCCAACATCCTGAGGGAGCTTGGAACTGGACCTTCCCATAACTGAGCCTCCAGATGAGGACAAGCTGGCTGACACTTTGGTTTAAGCCTGTGACACTATGAGCAGAGGACCCAGCTAAAACATGCCAGACTCCTGACCCACAGAAACTATGAGATGACAACTGGGTGTTTTTTGTTTTTATTTTTTAACATCTTTATTGCGGTATAATTGCTTTACAATGGTGTGTTAGTTTCTGCTTTATAACAAAGTGAATCAGCCACACATATACATATGTTCCCATATCTCTTCCCTCTTGTGTCTCCCTGCCTCCCACCCTCCCTATCCCACCCCTCCAGGCAGTCACAAAGCACCGAGCTGATCTCCCTGTGCCATGCGGCTGCTTCCCACTAGCGATCTACCTTACGTTTGTTAGTGTATATATGTCCATGCCTCTCTCTCGCCCTGTCACAGCTCACCCTTCCCCCTCCCCATATCCTCAAGTCCGTTCTCTAGTAGGTCTGTGTCTTTATCCCTGTCAACTGGGTGTTTTTTTAAGCCACTAAACTTATAGTAACTTGATCCACATCAATAAAAACCAATACAACATGTGATGTCATACTGATAACTCTTCTGAACTGCTGAAATGGAGCAGTTTGCTCATGTTATGCTGTCAAGTTTCTCTCTAAGGAGGTACGGCTTACAACCTCCATTTTCGAAACCATCTGGACATTAGACAAGCCCTTTACACACATCACCACATATCAGGAAGAAGTTCCTTTGGGGGAAGCATCCTCAACGTAAAAGTGGTTAAAGTTACAGATAAGCAAAAAAACACGGGGTCTTGAGTCTTCCAATAAGACTCCTTGGAAGGAAGGAAGGTAGAGGAGCCCAGACTTGGTGTCACAATTTTATTTTCCCAAAATGGGCAAAACAATACTGCCCACCCCATGTGATCATCTTCTAAAGCGACTTTGACACTCTTCTCCCACTGAAGAGCAATTTCCAGGTCCTCTTCATCCGACACTCGTCAGACTTGTGACGGAAGCAGCACTCTGACTCCCAAGCCGAAATCTCCATCACATTCATCCTAGAAATTTTCAGCCACTGTGTAAACAGTCTGGTTTACATGGCCACCGTGCTGGGAGCAGCCTGAAATCAGCCCAAGCAAGGAGGCCACATGGAAAGACCCTGTGACTCCATGAAGAGACTGAGATGCCTTGCCAGCCCCAAACTCTTAGATCTCCACTGTTTCATCTCTAGCCAGTTGACTGCAACCACGTAAGACTTGATCCCCAGCCACCACTGCCCAGCCAACCCCTACTCAAATTCCTGGCCCACAGAAATCATGAGAGATAGTAAGACAGTTGCTGTGGTTTTTAAGTCATTAAATTTTAGGAAGATTTGTTATGTAGCAACAGATAAGCAGAACATTTGAGTTTGAAATCTTTCCTGTGGCTAGCCTGCCCCTTGCATGGTTCTTAGTCTTGATTGGCCTCCCTTCTACTCTTAGGGACTCAAGACTTTGCCCCCATAATCTTCCTGAGCAGGATTATGAACAGTCCTCTTGGTGTGTAAATTGCCTCAATCCCCTTCCTTTGTTTTGAGATTTAAGTAAGTTTGGCTAATGTTGGGATTATCCTCAATGGCTCTTCTAGTTCTGAATCACTTGTGCTTCTACTGGGTTAACTGAGAGACGAGAAGACCACATATAAAAGTTATGCTAGAAACAGGAGACAAGATGTATGAAACATGACACTGACCTCAAGGAATTTACAATCTATTTAGTGTTTTTAAAAAGTCAAACAATGATGAACACTCTGTTCAGAAAACTTCAGTGACTCCAGTTGGCTCTAGGTAGAATAATCATTTCATTTATTACCCAAATCAATGGTTTTGAAAGTGAAAGGGGGCACTATTACTAGCTGCCTTGGGAAACCAGGCATAAACTAGGAGGATTCTGGGAAACCAGCACATGTGGTCCTCACAGCCATGGGAACATCTTAAAGGCGAGCCATAACATCTCTTATTCATTGCCATGCTCAGCCAAACCACAGCTTCGTTTAAACCCAACTCACCTACCACTCTGTACCTACTCCCATGCAGCTGAGCATGGCTGGGAACAACACACAGCTATACTGCCTGGTCTGCTTTAAATTCATGACCATTCATCTCATGTGACGCTTAACGCTGCATGGCAATCATGCCATATTCCCCACTCTTCTGGACAACACTTCCACATCCCCTCCTCATCCTCCAAAATGCTAACACCTCCTCCTTCATCCCTACTCTGACTTAAAGGCCTTACCCCCACCTACCCACCTCCATGCTCCTGTGCCTCTGTGCTCTGCCTTCCCCCCCTGCTGTGTATACATTGTCTACCCTCCTTGTTGAGGACAACCCCTCCAATCATAGGCTAGATTCTCTCTACTCTCACCCACTCAAGATTTTGCCCCCATAGTTCTCCCCTCTGTCTCTCCTGTTCCATTAGTGTTTCCCTGTCATTGTTTCCTCAGCCCACAAATGTGCTGTTGTACTGCTCATCTTTAAAAATCCCTCTCTTGGGCTTCCCTGGTGGCGCAGTGGTTGAGAGTCCGCCTGCCGGGGATACGGGTTCGTGCCCCGGTCCGGGAAGATCCCACATGCCGCAGAGCGGCTGGGCCCGTGAGCCATGGCCGCTGAGCCTGCGCATCCGGAGCCTGTGCTCCGCAACGGGAGGGAGAGGCCACAACAGTGAGAGGCCTGCGTACCCCCAAAAAAAAAAAAAAAAGTTAAAAAACCCTGTCTTGATCCATTTTCCCCTTCAGTTATGACCCCAATTCCCTTCCTCCCTTCACACAAAATTATTTGAAAGAACATTTAGTCTCCAATTTCTCGTCTTTTATTCTATCTTCAACCCACTTCAAAAAGGATTTTGCCTCCACCATTCCACCAGAAGTGCTCCAGTCATGGTAGCTAATGCCCTCTACATGCTACATCCAGTGGTCATGTCTCATCCTTTCAGCAGCATTTGACAAAGGGGGTCTCTCTAATTCTTCCTTGAAAGATCTCTTCATTTGACTTATAGGACACTACACTCACCTGGCTTGATTCCTACCTCTCTGGCCACCCTTTCACAGTCCTCTTTGCTGGTTCCCCACAACCCGCACCTGCCCATCCTAAAGGCTGGAGTGCCCCAAGGCTTAGTCCTTGGGACTCACAGCTTTTTGGTTGCACTCACTCCTTAGGGGATTTTATCCAACCTCAGAGCTTTAAACTCTGTCTACATCTGATGGTTCCCCAACTTCCGTCTCTAACCTGAACCTCTTTCCAGAGCTCCAGTCTTGATTATCCAGTTGTTTATATCTCCACTTGGATGTCTAACATGTATTTCAAATTTAACATGTCCAAAAGTAAATGTTTGCTGTTTACCCTAACCCTGCTCCTTCTTCAGCCTTACCAAGCACCCAAGATAAATGGCAACTCCATTTTTTCAGTTACTTGACAAAAAATGTGGTGTCATCTTTTTTTTTTTTTTTTTTGCGGTACGCGGGCCTCTCACTGCTGTGGCGTCTCCCGTTGCGGAGCACAGGCTCCGGACGCGCAGGCCCAGCGGCCATGGCTCACGGGCCCAGCCGCTCCGCGGCATGTGGGATCTTCCCAGACCAGGGCACGAACCCCTGTCCCCTGCATCCGCAGGCGGACTCTCAACCACTGCACCGCCAGGGAAGCCCTGTAGTGTCATCTTTGATTTTTCTTCTGCTCATATTCCGTAGCCAACCCATCAGCAAATTCTGTCTGTTCTACCTTCAGCATGTTTAGAAGGTAGAAGGCAGCATGTTCTAATACCTTCAGAATTAGACAACCATCATCTCTCAACCTCCTAACTTGTCTTCTTGTTCCTGCCTTGCTTCCCTTTGGTCTATTCTTAACACAGCAACCAGATACATTTTGTTAAGTCCTAAGTCAGATCATGTCACCTCTTGACTCAGAACTTGTTTCTCACTGAGGGTAAAGATGAAAGCACCCCTCTCCCCATCACCTTTTTGACATATTCTGTCCCTCTCCCTCTCATTCACTCTATGCTAGCCCACTGCATCCTGCTGTCCTTCAACATACCAGGCATGTATATTTGCTCATGCTATTCCATCTACATAGAATGACCTTCCCCTAAACATCCTAATGGCCACCTCCTGCACTTCCCTCAAAAGTAATCCAAAGATCATTTTAGATGAACTTTCTTGGTCACTGTGGTAGCCAGCCTCCAAAATGGCCCCCAGTGATTCGCACATCTCAATATTCATACTCTTATGTTGTGCTTTTGTCCCTTCCCACATTGTACCAGAGTTGGTTTGTGTGATGGAAGAAGTGATGATACGCCACTTGAGATTATGTTATAAAAGCCTGCAGCTTCCGTCTTGAGCATGTGATCTTTCTCTCTTTCTTGAATCATTCTTTCTGGGGAAAGCAAGCTGCTGTGTCATGAGCAGTCCTATGGAGTCCTATAACCGAGGCCTCTTGCCAGTAGCCATGTGGGTTGAGCATGGAAGCTTACAACCAATACCTTGATTGCAATTTCATGAGAGATCCTGAGCCAGAACCACTCCTGTTAAGTCATTCTTGTCTTCCTAACGTTAGAAACTGTGTGAGATAGTAAATGTTTATTGTCTTCAGCTCTTAAGTTTTAGAATAATTTGTTATACAGCAATAAATAATATAGACACCATATCCAAACCCATCCCCTGACACATATTGACTTTTCTGCTTTATTTTTTTCTTCTTAGCATTGATTACTGTCTAACATACCATATATTTTATTTATTTATCTTGTTCTTGTCTCCCTCCTTAACTAGGATGTAAACTCCTGGAGGGCAGGTATTTTTGTCTATTTTGCTCACTGCCATGTCCCCAGCACTTAGAACAGAGTCTGGCAGATAGCACTCAACAAATATTTGTCAAATCAATGCATAAATGAATGAATGAATCTGGTTTCAGCCTTCTGTTTGAAAATTCTCCTACATAAATTCAGTTACCGGGAGACAAAGAGGGAAGAGATATGGGAACATATATATATGTATAACTGACTCACTCTGTTATAAAGCAGAAACTAACACACCATTGTAAAGCAATTATACCCCAATAAAGATGTAAAAAAAAAATTCAGTTACCAATCCTAATCTTACTCACAGTTCTCCAAGAATCACTTTCATTCCAAAACCTGTGCAGTCATTTCTGCTATAACAGATGTGCTCTAAAAATCACCTCATTATGCAAAAGCCATGCAATAAAAACCACAGGGCTTATGGGGAAAACAGCGTTAGCAGTCACAAAACTTAAGTAAACTTTAACTTTCTCAGTAACAGCAACAAAAAAGACAAGAACCTAATAAAAGGGTAGCACAATTTATACATATTAAGCCGTTAGGAAATACATGAATACTACAATAAATAGGGCACCATACCTTGAAACAGACCTGAATTTTGCATATGGGAGTGGGTGTTGGAAGGGGTGCAGTTTGTGAGTTACTGTGAGTGGTGGAAGGGGGTTATCTGAAACTGGAAAGAAAGTTAGAACACACTCTGTGAGCTTTAGGTAGGTGGTAGAAATCTGAGGCGTGTGTTTGTGTACATTTTGTACCAAGCATTCCTACCCTGCTTGGTGCAGTTAAGAGCATTTTTGTCCACTCACTTAGTGTTTCTCAGGGCAAGATCGAGCATAAGTAAATCCAAGATTTACATTATGCTCAAATTGCTCCCTAATATATGAATCAGGTTGGAACAAATTCATGTTTTCAAAATAAGCCTTACAGCAGAACAGACTGTATCTTTGTTTATGTGATTTCCTAAGGCCATTATAGTCTTCTTTCTCCTCTTTGCCTGGCGAATTCCACCTTTACTTCAAGGTTTATTTCCCATTGCCTCTTTTATTACCAAATAGACTTTATCTTCTTTGAACATTCTTATGGTTCCCTCTCACTTTTATTTTATTGTCATCTTGAAATCTCATATCAGTTCATTCTACATGTGATTATGTCTATCTCTCTAACTAGCTATAAACTACGTAAGGGCCGGGGTAGCCTCCAACTCATAATATCTCTTTTCTCATCTGCCAGTATTCATCCTAGGACTGTTTCTTGCATACAATGGCTGGTGAAAAATATTTGCTGTTTTGATTTTTTTTTTTTTTTTTTTTGCGGTACGCGGGCCTCTCACTGCTGCGGCCTCTCCCGTTGCGGAGCACATGCTCCGGACGCGCAGGCTCAGCGGCCACGGCTCACCGGCCTAGCCACTCCGCGGCATGTGGGATCTTCCCAGACCGGGGCACGAACCCGTGTCCCCTGCATCGGCAGGCGGACTCTCAACCACTGTGCCACCAGGGAAGCCCTGCTGATTTGATTTTTATCCTGAGGCAGGACTAGCTGAGGGCTCTCATCTCATAGCTCAACGCCTAATGTTAGCATCAGGGTCACTCAAGGAGAAAACTCAGACCAGGAATGAGGACGAGAAACCAAAACCTCAGAGTAAAGATGAATGCGATGCCGAGTAGGTAATGAGTCCCAAGAAAGGGGCAGTGCTCAGTGACCACAGCCTGGCTGGTTTAATCAGGGACTTAATTCTAGAATTTAATTCTGTTTTGAACAGAATTTTGAAGAAAGGATAATTTTGACTCAGAATTCAGAACTTCTTACCTAGAAGGAATATAGTCCTTAATATTAGACACCTAGTCCACTAACACAGCCTAAATTAATACCTCCTGAAAAGTGAAGGGTGGGCTGACATTATACTTCTCTCCAAAGACAGCAGGCAGAGCCACAAAATAGGTGATAAGAGCAATCTAGGCACCAAAGGTTATGGTTTGGGGAAGGGAGTGGGGTGACTTTAGTGCTTCACTGATGGGGCCTCGACTTGAGAAGCAAAAATGGGTCAGGCCACATCATTGCTCACTCTGGGAGGCATCATTTAGATGGTAGTCTCTGTGAATCTCCTGTGAGCCCACTTGAAATGAATCTTTAAAAGGGAGACTGACAACCTCCCTGCTTCCAGGTGTGCATCAGGTGTGGGGGCTGGGGGTGTTGCAGATAGTACCTAATGCTAGAACTCGCTCTAGAAGTCTAATTAGGGTCTACGGCAAAACAAACAAACAAACGAACAAACAAAACCCTGCATTATTAACTCAAAAATAAGAGCTCAAGTTTACATGTGCCTTACATATTCATCAGCAGAAGCTGAAATCCCTTCTTCACTTTCCACAACTCAGAAGGCTTTTTCTTTCTTTCTTTTTGTTTTGTAGGTTTACCCTCCCATCATCTCCCTAAAGACCCCAGAGGCCCTTGCATTTCCCTAATGTAGGAGCAGAAAAACTGTTTTCCCTCTGCCCATTTTAGGTTCACTGCCTGGGGCCCTATAATTAGACTGATAAAAGACAGATTAACAACACAAACAAGTTTATTAACATGTGCTTGGTACATACACAAGGGAGCCCTTAATGATGAATAACTCAAAGAGGTGATTAATACTTGGGCTTATATAGCATCTTAACAATAAATTTTTGGAGAAGTGACAAGACAAAGGAAAAGGGCTTTGAGCTTCTAAAGCAGCAGTTGGTGGGACGGTAAATATATAGAATAACTAATGAATGATAGGGATTGTTTCCATAAGTTTTGTGATGTAGATCCCTCTGGTGACATCTCTGGGCTGATAAGTGTCTAGAGTTGTGATTTACCTCTGCCCTTCTTGGTAGAACAGGGAGTGGGGACACCTTTCCAAATTTATGTCCTGCTTTTAGGCAAATAAGGGGAGGGCAGAGAGCTTTTCTTATGTCTGCTTCTTCTCAGTTGCCTTCAGTTCAAAATAATCCTTATGCCAATATGGCATATTTGCGGGCAGCATATTCTGCTACCCTTCATTAACACTCTGTGAGTAGGCTCCCTAGTTCCCCATCCTAGGTCATCCCTGCAGTAAATTTTTTTTTTAAGATTTTTTTTTTTTAATGTGGATCATCTGTTAAAGTCTTGAATTTGTTACAATATTGCTTCTGTTTTATGTTTTGTTTTTTGGCCCTGAGGCACGTGGGATCTTAACTCCCTGACCAGGGATGGAACCTGCACCCCCTGCACTGGAAGGCGAAGTTTTAACTACTGAGCTGCCAGGGAAGTCCCACCTGTAGAAACTTAATTTCCATTTTGTTGAACTTCTTTGGGGACTCTGAGCCATCGCCTAGCCCTAGCCGCCTTAATCATACAGGATTGTTCTCAGACTCTGGAAGATGAGGTCATCCTTTGCCCCCACACTCTGTACATTTTGGCCAGGGGACCTTCTCATATACCAGAGGTAGCTGGTCTGGGATGATCGGATCATATCAGAAGACACACGTCAACATGCAGAAGGAATGACAGAGCACCTAAGGCGCTCATCCCAGTCCTGTCTGATGGCTGTGCTGTGTGGATTAGAAGAGCTAGGACACAGCTGCTGTTGCGGTTGCTGCCATTTGCTGAGTGTTGGAGGAAAAAAATGATTATGCCTCTATTCCTTTCCTCTGTTGCTGAGAATTCAGAACTAATTATAAATATGCTCAATGGTAGTTCATCCCAAACCTTAATATTTTTTCTCTTCTCTGCCCTCCCCTAATCTGGGGAGTGGGGGGTGGAGGATATCTGAGATAAATGGCCTGGGAGAAGTCAAGAGGAAACTTCTGAAAAGCTGATTTTCCAGTTTGGCTGGCCAGTAGATTGCCAGCCCCAGCCACTCTTCCCTCCTCCCAACACTTGACTCCCTGTAGATCAGAAATTACACTGTTATTCATTTCATTGAAGGGAATTGACGGGTTTGGTGGAGTAAGACAGTCAAATAAACTCTGCAATGGTTTATAAATTTGTTTAGATTGGTTGAGTACATAGGAGTCATGATGATCTTTATAGAAGATGATGAAATTTAATATACTAGGACTAAAACAACCACATAAATAATGCTTTTTATAAGTAGACACCAACAAAGGTTTTTTTTTTTTTTCCTAACCTATGGGAGAAAAAAATTTTAATTGTAATTGTAAAAATTTGACTCATTCCTTTGTAACTTTCTGCAAATTGGGAAGATAGCACCATTGTCTGAACAACAGCAGCAAAATCTTTCAGTCTAAGTAAAGAGTTTTGAATTGGGATAATCATAATGGTTTTGAGTGCCCACCCCTGCCCAGGAATTGCTTTGAGTTGTCGGCATGCAGCAGCCCCAAACAGCTCACTTTGCTGTTGTCCTGTTTGCACCGAGGACATCAGAGGAAAGGAGGAGATGTTACCATCTCGCTTTGAAGGAATGATGAGATTCTGTGTGTCCTCTGCTGTGAGGCCCTTCCAGAGTCCTTCAGTCCACCCTGTGCAGGCCTAGAGACCTCCCCTTTCTCCCATCAGTAGCGATTGCATTAATCAAGTCAGGCGGCCATAACAAAAGACTGGGTGGCTTAGACAGAAATATATTTTCTCACAGTTCTGAAAGCTGAGAAGTCCCAGATCAAGGTCCAGCAGGGTCAGCTTCTGATAAAGCCTCTCTCCCTGGCTTGTAGATGGCTGCCTTCTCACTGTGTCTTCATAGGGTGGGGAGAGAGAACAAGTTCTCTGGTGTCTCCTCTTATATAAACTTATCAGGGTCCCACCCTTATGATCTCATTTAACCTTAATTACTTCATTACTCCAAATACAGTCACACTGAGTTAGGGCTTCGACATATGATTTGTGGGAGACACAATTAGACCCATAGCATTTCACTCTCGGCCCCCCAGATTCATGTCTTATTGCCTGCAAAATACATTTACTCCATCCCAACAGCCCCCAAAGTCTTAACTCGTTCCAGTATCAACCCCGAAGTATAAAGTCTCAGCTAAATATCATCTAAAGCAGGTATGCATGACCCTTGAGGGGTATATTCATCCTAAGGCAAAATTCTTCTCCAGCTGTGATCTTGTGAAACCAGACAAGTTATGCACTTCCAAAATATGCACTTCAATACAATGGTGGGCAGGTGTAAGATAGACATTCCCATTCCAAATAGGAGAAATCCAAAAGAAGAAATTGTTGATGGGTCCCAAGCAAGTATAAACCTAGCAAGGTCAATTTCATTAGCTCTTAAGTTTTGAGAATAATCCACTTTGGCTCAATGCTCCGCCTGCTAGACCCACCGAGGTGGCTGTCCTGCCTCAGGACCCACTGGAGCAGTGGTCCCACCTCCACAGCTCTGCTACTGGGGGTCCTGTCCCCAAGGCTCTTGGCAGCCCCACCCTCGAGGCTTCAGTCAGAGGCTGTCTGGCCTGTTGAAACCAAGACAATGGCCCCACCATTTGAAACCAAGGAGGCAGCCCTGAAGATCTTTGAATTACCTGAGCAGTCATTCCTCCCTAAATAGGAGACATTTACAGCCTAACAGCTCTATGGTCCTGTTCTTAGAACCTAAAAAATCCAACAGCCTTCCTTCATTTTGTCTCATTTTTCTCTGTCCCCTTTAGTTCACATTGGTAGTGTCTTTGCTGGTATAATCACATCTGTATTCCTGGCTTCTACTGAGATGGCTAAGTCCATGAGTTGTGCCCAGGATCTCTTTATCAAATGGTTGTTCACACACCCTTGGTATTCTCTTCACAAGCTTTCACATTTTTTTTTACAATATGAATAGGCTGATAATTTTCCAAATCTTCAAGTTCTGGTTCCTTTTTGCTTAATAATTCCTTCTTCAATTCATCTCTCTCCTTTTACATTTTACTATGAATCAGGAGGAACCAAGCCACTCCTTGAATACCTTGCTTGAAAATCTCCTCAGTTAAATATCCAATTTTATAGTTCATAAGTTCTACCTTCCACAAAACATCAGAACATAAGTTTAGCCAAGCTCTTTGCCACTTTATAACAAGGATAACCTTTCCCCTAGTTTCCAATAACATGTTCCTCATTTCCATCGGAAATCTCACCAGAATCGCCCTTAAGTTCCAGTCCAAGTCCAAAGGCCTGAGAACCAGGAGAGTTGATGGTGTAAGTTTCAGTCCAAAAGCTGGCAGACTTGAGACCCAAGAAGAGCTGATGTTTCAGTTCAAGTCCAAAGACAGGAGAAGATCAGTGTCCCAGCCCAAGGCTGTCAGACAAAAGGAGTTTCCTCTTATTCAACTTTTTTGTTCTATTCAGGTTTTCAATTGATTGGATGAGGTCCACTCACATTAGGAAGGGCAATCTGCTTTACTTAGTCTATCAATTCAAATGTTAGTCTCAACCAGAAACACCCTCACAGACACAACCAGAATAATGTTTGACCAAATGTCTGGGTACCCATGTCCCAGTCAAGTTGGTCCATAAAATTACCTACTACCTGGATCACCCACGGAGGTCATAATAGACTTTTTAAACCTTTCCCTTAATAAGCTTTGACTGAGTATATGCTAGGTACAAGATCCCATTCCTAAGACTCTTTGAATGCAAATTTAATTCTGTTCAATCTGATTTGATTCCAACTGTGGACTAGATTGTTACCACAGATGATAAGCTCATCTCTACAGAGGTCTTCCTGTAGATGCCGACTCGATGGCATGGTGTAGCTCACAGTTTCAGTGATTGCAGGCTATTGATGGCAATACTGCCATGAAATGGGCAGCAGTTGTTAGGAGGCAAGCAAGGAGAAGCTGTGCTAGATCAGTGCTTCTCTAGGAGTATATGAAGTACTTGGGTAGCTCATCAAAATGCAGACTCTGATTCAGCAGTTCTGAGGTAGAGCCTGAGATTCTGCATTTCTAATAAACTCCCAGGTGATGTTAATGCTGCTGGTCTAGGGATCACACTTTGAATAGCAAGGTACTCGATGAGCTTTAAGGTCCATTCTGATTCTCAAAACTTGGTCCAATTCAACAAGTGTTCATCGAGAACTTATTGTGTGCCATGATGCTATGAGGTAGCCAATAGAGGTATAAAATTTGTTTCCTGCCTTCAAAGTGCTAACTTATATTGAGAAATCTGAACAAACAGCCGCAGTCTCGCAAATTAAGTGATGGCTCAAACTTCTGTGTCCACCTCTGAGTGTCTGGACCCTTAGGAAGGCATTCTACCTGAAGTTTTTATATCAATGCCTTCCCAAGAAGTTTCATTTCAATTTTTTTTTGAGGAAGCCAGGAGTCTGAAATGTAGTAGTTTAGCCACCTATAAAACTAACCTGAAACAGATGAATAAGAATAAGAACAAGAAGAAAATCAGTTCAATGAAAAAGTGCAGTGTTCTTTCTAATCCCACAAGGTCAGTTGTACTGGGTTACATCCCTGAGAAAACTAAGAGTACACAGCCTTATGCACAAGGGAGCTCTGGGAAAGGACACCTCTGACCCAATAATCTAGGGTCAGAGTTCCCCTAAGAAGGAATAGGGGAGATACTTAGCGGGGAATGGCTAACACTGTGGATTGGGGTCATGTGAGCTTAGATGGGAATGGTGATAGGGCTTCCAGAAGGGCCAGTGCTACCAAACAGTCTTTCAAGCTAAGGACCTTGATCCCTTAGGTTCAACTTGGAGTGGCAAAGGTGGGGGAGGGAGAAGTTGAGAGGTACTCAAAACACTGGTAACTATAAACAAAGACGGGAAAATGCAATGGCTATGAGGGGTGGGGCAGGGAACACTTGCTGGCCCAGAGGAGGAAAGCAGCAGAAGGACAAGGTGAGATGCCTTGGCTATGAAATGAATAGCTGGCCACAACAAGGAAAACACTTGCTAAGTTGGCCTTTTTACAGTGAATAGCTCAGGCTGGTCTTGTGATTGTTGGCGAAAGCAGAATCCACTTCCCCAAACAGTCCTCTCCACACATCCCAGTTCTCCAGTCCCTACTTGCCCAGCCCTAATCTCCACTCTCTTCCTTCCATGGTGGACCTGGTAAGGTTGAGGGCAACTGGAAAGCCTGATAGAGACCTTCCCACCCCCCACCCCGCCCTTTGGTCCTATACACACACACACAAACACACATGTACACAAACCCTCCTAACAAGGCCAGTGGCTTGAGCTCAGAATGTCTGAGCTGGTGGGGGTTGGAATAGGGGAAAGGGGGAGGGAAGGAAAAGGAGAATCAAACAGAAACCTTCTCATCTTTCTATCAGCAGCCATGCAAGGAATATTGTTCAGCATGGCACAAAAGCGGCACTGAAAATAGCTGCAGCCAGAGCGGGGCTGCCAACCACTGCCTGAGATAACGTCTACTTGGAGACACTGGTGTCTTTGTGGTGCTGTCAGTGTCCCTATTGTTCCTGAGCCTATTGCCTGGGGAATATTGTTCCCGGCTTTTGTCTCCCCTGGTTCACGGTTCACTTTTGTTTGCCTTTACTTACCATTTCATTCCTTGCTTCCTTTGTGCTCTCCCATTCCCTCCTTTGTCTCTCCCTCTCTAAGCCTGCCTGTGGTGTGGATTGGTGCCCAAGGAGACAATAGGCCCAACAGCTCCCAACCTATGGCCCCACACTGAACCACACACCCCATAGTGTAGACGGTTCCATTCCAGCTCTCCCTCTCCCAAGTGGCACCCAAGATGTCCCAAAGGTGGGAGAGCCTTGAGGGAGGGTGGGGTCCAAGCTACCCACTCCCCTCCTGGTAGCAGCAAGGAAAGGTCAGTGGGGTATTTGATTCCAGGAGGAAGTCTGAAATGCCTAAACTGGGTCCCTGTCTCCTTCTGGATCTCTCTCCCTTTTCCCTTTTTTTTAAAATAGGTTTTGGAAAAAAAAAAAAAAAAGGTTTTGGGTCCAGTCAGAGTAATAAGGACATGCTCAAACTCCACCTCCCCCAAACCCTCTCCCAAGTGCCCAGCATGCACGTCTCTGACCAGGGCGCTCGTTTTTCTTCCCCCTCCCTCTCAGCCTCTGGATCAAAGTGACCTCTGTTTATTTGCACATTCAAATCCAGACTGCCTCCAGTAACCCGATCCAGTCAGGCGCCAGGATGGTGCAGGAAAAGCCCCGCCTGCACCCCTCCCCCCCACCTAACAGCCCTTTTGGCAGAACTGGGTAAGGAAGGGGACAGGGTCTCCTAGGGTCAGAGTTGGGAGTGTAAGAGAGGCTGGCAGTGAGACAAAACTGCCAATTCCTTTAGAATGGCCTCTGGTCCTCTCACTTCAATGACAGGGGAAACTAAGGCATCAAAAGAGACTTAGAAAATATACGACTCAGGTCCTGAGTTTGCCTGCCAACCCCCAGCATGCTCAGGTGTCCAACTGCAGCCCTGCAGAGAGACTCCTTCTGCGTTCCAGCTAAGAGGGGACAGGCCCCAGGCTGTACTGAAGGGGCTGGCATTGACTTCAGGCATCAAAAACTGTTGATAGAAAGTGCTTTTTGTCTACCTCCCCCAACTTCCTGCCTCTATACAGAAGAGGACAGTGATTGGAGGGTTGAGGGAGCTTTTACTTTGGGGGAAGGCTGGGAGTAGGGACATAGCCTGAAGCCAGAGAGGAGCCTCTACTCTCTCATTGTTCTGGTTCCAAGGACAATGGGAATAGTCTCCAGAGAGTCATTGTTTCAAAAGCTGGAAATTGGGTAGGGGATTTCCGGAAAGTTTGAATGGAAGCCAAGCTTGGCTGAGAGGAGACAGGAGGAGGAGGAGGAGGAAGGGGAAAAGGAAGATAAGGGGGCAGTCTGGGGTTAGGCGAAAATACTACTGGGCCCTGAGGACAAATTTGCCCTCCTGATTTCACTACTTTCAACCCAAGACCTGCTCTTTTTTGTTCTCATTCTTGCCCTGCCTTTCTCCCCATTCCCTTTCTCCAGCCAAAATTATCTCTAAATTCTTAATATTCTTAAGCATAAGGAGAAGCAAAAATAATTTCCCATTCCTTAAGGGAAAGAATTGAGTCTGTTCCACCATTGTAAGCTAAGGTATACTGTAGAGCAACCAAAAGTGATGGCATATAGGCAATATATTCAATTTATTTGAGACTAAAATATTTCCCTTGTAACTAGGGATGGCCAATGAAACATAAGTAGAAGAGGTGAGGTATCTGGGAACTTCTCCTAAAGGGGCATACCCTTTTGCCCTTCCCACCTTCCTCTTTGACCTGGCTGGAATGTGGTTGTGATGGCTGGAGATCTAGCAGTCTTCTTGAAACCATGAAGGGACCATGAAGGGAGTTTGAAAAGGACTCCCTGTTCCTGTTAAGGAAAGCCAAAGAGAAAAGTAGAAAGTGCTTGGGTCCCTGATGACTGAAGAACTACAATATTAGCCTCAAAATGCCTACCTATGAGGTTTATTTAGGTGAGGGGTACAGAAAGTTTTATTAGATTAAGCCCTTTAATTTGGGTCTTTATTAATAGGACTCAGACACAAGTCTTACTAATACAGTGGCATGATTTATATCAATGAGGAAAGAAATTTCTATACCATTTCTTTCTGTTTGCTGAACTGCTAAGGAAAAAGAAAAGGAGTCAAAAGAGATATCCCATTGTGTACTAGAGCATGTGAATAATACTGTAGGTTTTCAAAGTGAAGTCACAAGCAGAGTTTGGAGGCAGGGGCTAGAGAGAACACAATGCTCTGTACAATAAAGTAGGAGGAATCATTCGGAGGTGGCTGGGGAGAAGTGAAGAGGCCAAGCAACATGCAGAAGTTTGCTATGGATGGTTATATGGACATTAGAGTGAACTGGCAGCTGATAGCCTGAAAGAAGAGAAGAGGGGGGAAATCTCTAAAAGAAGACAGAAGAACTAAAAAAGACACTATTTATTAATATTAATCAGGCTTTTGCAACATTATATAAAAATAGACAATTCAAAATGATGAGTATGTGTCATCAAAACAAGTTCACTCCATTTATTAACGCAAGAGCCGAGAGAGCAGGTGGAACAAATGTTGAAACTTCCTCCTCGTTCTCCAAACACATAAAATCAGGGAGAAAATAGATTTAAAAACTCATAGCCACACTTGAAAACAAGAAAGGGAAATATTAAAAGCTACCAAAGAGGTAAAACAGATTATTTAACAAGAAACATGAATCAGATTGATACCAGACTTTCTCATATTTAACAGCAGATGCCAAAAAACAATGGAATAAAATCATCAAAATGGTGAAATAAATAATGTTAAATAGAAAATTCTATGCCCAGTGAGACTATTATTCCAGAGTAAAGGTAAAGATACCTTTAGGCATGAAAGAACTCAAAAATTTTAGTAATCACAGGCTCTCACTGAAAGAACTGTTTCAACAAGAAGAAAAGTGAATCCTGAAAAAGAAAATGTAGGATGCAAAGTTTAGCAGAAGATTTTACATATAGCACAAGTATAATTTTTTTACCATTTTTTTTTAGATTCCACAAATAAGCGATACCATATGATATTTGTCTTTCTGTCTGACTTACTTCACTCAGTATGACAATCTCTAGATCCATCCATGTTGCTGCAAATGGGATTATTTCATTCTTTTTTTATGGCTGAGTAATATTCCATGGTGTATATGTACCACATCTTCTTTAACCATTCCTCTGTCGATGGACATTTAGGTTGCTGCCATGTCTTGGTTATTGTAAATAGTGCTGCAATGAACATTGGGATGCATGTATCTTTTCAAATTATGATTTTCTCTGGGTATATGCCCAGGAGTGGGATTTCTGGATCATATGATAGTTCTATATTTATTTTTTTATGGAACAACCATACTGTTCTCCATAATGGTTGTACCAATTTACATTTTCACCAACAGTGTAGGAGGGTTCCCTTTTCTCCACATCCTGTCCAGCACTTATCGTTTGTAGATTTTTTTTGGGGGGGGGGGGTACGTGGGCCTCTCACTGTTGTGTCCTCTCCCGTTGCAGAGCACAGGCTCCGGACACGCAGGCTCAGTGGCCATGGCTCACGGGCCTAGCCGCTCCGTGGCATGTGAGATCTTCCCGGACTGGGGCACAAACCCATGTCCCCTGCATCGGCAGGCGGACTCTCAACCACTGAGCCACCAGGGAAGCCCTGTTTGTAGATTTTTTGATGATAGCCATTCTGACTTGTTTGAGGAGATAGCTCATTGTAGTTTTGATTTGCATTTCTCTAAGAATTAGTGATGTTGAGCAACTTTTTATGTGCTTTTTGGCCATCTGTATATCTTCTTTGGAGAAATGTCTATTTATATCTTCTGCCCATTTTTAAAAAAATTTTTTCTTAAGACTTTATTTGTTTAGAGCAGTGCTAAGTTCACAGCAAAATTGAGAGGGAAGTACAGAGAGTTCCCATATATCCCATGACCCCAATATACACAACCTCCCTATTATCAGCATCACTCACTAGAGGGTATATTTGGTACAACTGATGAACCTATGTTGTCAAATCGTAATCACCCAAAGTCCATAGTTTACCTTAGGGTTCACTTTTGGTGTTGTATTTTCTATGGGTTTAGCTAAGTGTATAATGACATATATCCATCATTATAGTATTTTAAAAATTTTATTTATTTATTTATTTATTTATTTTTAACATCTTTATTGGGGTATAATTGCTTTACAATGGTGTGTTAGTTTCTGCTTCTGCCCATTTTTTGATTGGGTTGTTTGTTTTTTTGATATTGAGCTGCATGAGCTGTTTGTATATTTTGGAGATTAATCCCTTGTCGGTAGCTTCATTTGCAAATATTTTCTCCCATCTGAGGGTTGTTTATTCATTTTGTTGATGGTTTCCTTTGCTGTGTGAAAGCTTAAGTTTCATTAGATCCCATTTGTTTATTTTTGTTTTTATTTTCATTACTCTAGAAGGTGGATCCAAAAAGATATTGCTGCGATTTATGTCAGAGAATGTTCTGCCCATGCTTTCCTCTAAGAGTTTTATAGTATCTGGCCTTACATTTAGGTCTTTAATCCATTTTGAATTTCTTTTTGTGTATGGTGTTAGTGTTCTATTTTCATTCTTTTACATGTAGCTGTCCAGTTTTCCCAGCACCACTTATTAAAGAGACTATCTTTTGTCCATTGTATATTCTTGCCTCCTTTGTCATAGATTAGTTGACCATAGGTGCATGGGTTTATCTCTGGGCTTTCTATCCTGTTCCATTGATCTATATTTCTGTTTTTGTGCCAGTGCCAAACTGTTTTCTTGTTTGTTTCTTTGTGTTTTTTTTTTTTTTAACAATCAGGGCCTTATTTCTTTTTCTTTTAAATTAATTTCTTTATTATTGGCTGCATTGGGTTTTCATTGCTGCGTATGTGCTTTTGTCTAGTTGCAGTGAGAGGGGGCTACTCTTTGCTGTGGTGCACAGGCTTCTCATTGCAGTGGCTTCTCTTGTTGCAGAGCACAGGCTCTAAGCACGTGGACATCAGTAGTTGTGGCACACGGGCTCTAGAGCGCAGGCTAAGTAGTTGTGGTGCACGGGCTTAGTAGCTCCAAGGCATGTGGGATCTTCCCGGACCAGGGATTGAACCTATGTCCCCTGCATTGGCAGATGGATTCTTAACCACTGCACCACCAGGTAAGTCTCCCAAACTGTTTTGATTTCTATAGCTTTGTAGTATAGTCTGAAGTCAGGGACCCTGAATCTGTTTTTCTTTCTCAAGATCTGCTTTGGCTATTCGAGGTCTTCTGTGTTTCCATACATATTGTAAATCTTTTTGTTCTAATTCTGTGAAAAATGCCATCAATAATTTGGTAGGGATTACACTGAATCTGTAGATTGCTTTGAGTAGTATAGTCATTTTCACAATATTGATTCTTCCAATCCTAGGACATGGTATATCTCTCCACTTGTTTGTGCAATGTTTGATTTCTTTCATCAACATCTTATCTAAGTACAAGTCTTTTGCCTCCTTAGGAAGGTTTATTCCTAGGTATTTTATTCTATTTGATGTGATGGTAAATGGGATTGTTTCCTTAGTTTCTCTTTCTGATCTTCCATTGTTAGTGTATAGGAAGGCAGGAGATTTCTGTGTATTGATTTTGTATCCTGCAACTTTACCAAATTCATTGATGAGCTCTAGTAGTTTTCTGGTAGTGTCTTTACAATTTTCTATGTATAGTATCATGTCATTTGCAAACAGTGATAGTTTTACTTCTTTTCCAATTTGCATTCCTTTTATTTCTTTTTCTTCTCTGATAGCCATGGCTAGAACTTCCAAAACTATATTGAATAAAAGTGGTGAGAGTGGACATCCTTGTCTTGTTCCTGATCTTAGATGAAATGCTTTCAGTTTTTCACCATTGAGAATGATGTTAGCTGTGGGTTTGTTGTATATGGCTTTTATTATGTTGAGGTAGGTTCCCTCTATGCCCACTTTCTGGAGAGTTTTTATCATAAATGGGTGTTGAATTTTGTCAGAAGCTTTTTCTGCATCTATTGAGATTATCATATGGTTTTTATTCTTCAGTTTGTTAATGTGGTGTATCACATTGATTGATTTGCATATACTGAAAAGTCCTTGCATCCCTGGGAGCACATGTGTAATTTTTTAAAAAGGAAACGCATAAGTAGGTGATGCTACAGTAATGAACAATATTCCCAAATTCCAATGGCTTATAATCACAAAGGTGTATTTCTTGCTCATGTCAGCTCAGCTGCAGGTTGGCTAGGGCTCTGCTCTATATGGCTTCTTTATTCTGAGATTTAAGTGGCAGCAAAAGTTTCTATTGGGAAGAAACTAATTTCTCAGCAGAGGGAAAAGAAAAGTGGAGTGCCATGGTTATTAAAGCATCAGCTAGGGAGTAGCACATAGCCTTTAACCCACAAAACAAGTCAGGTGGTCAAGCCTGCCATACATGGGATGTGTCCTAAAACTCACATGGCAATAGGAGGGGAGTTACATATAATTTTCTCAGGAAAGGGGGTGAATCATTTGGGAACAGGAATATAATCTACCACAACAGGCAAGACAACTGGAAAAATATGACTTTTGGCAACTATGAATTCTGGGGAGGAGAATATAGGTAATTATATTCTGCAAAGGAAAAAGTTTAGATCCACTAGAATAAGCACTGTTGTATCCTGCTTTTTAAAGTTTAACATTAGGGACTTCCCTGGTGGTCCAGCAGTTAAGACTCCATGCTCCCAACACAGGGAGCCGGGGTTTGATCCTTGGTCAGGGAACTAGTTTCCACATGCTGCAACTAAAGATCCCACACGCTGTAACTAAAGATCCCACATGCCACAACTAGGACATGGCATAACCAAATAAATAAATTAATTAAAAAAAATAAAGTTTAACATTAATCTTGTGAGCAGAGGGGAGGAATAAAACCTTTCTCCTGCTGGGGCTCTGGGAATTAAACTGACAAAAGACAGATTAGCAATAGAAAAACAGTTTGTCAACATGTGCAGAGTGCATACTCATGGGGGAAATTCAGAGATGAGTAACTCAAAGGGGTGGCTAGAACTCAGGGCTTGTATAGCACCTTAACAAAGAGCAATAAATTTGTAGAGAAGTGATAAGACAAAGGAAAATTAGTTTAGGTTTTTAGAGTGGTAAACTGTGGGAAGGTAAGTACACACGGAAGATAACGGTTATTTCAATAAGCTTTGTTTGCAGATCTGTCTCAGTGCTGATTTTTCATCTTCTTCATGGCCGTAAAACTCTCCCAGAAATAGAGATTTATAGCAGTCCTCATTTCTCAGAAGCGTCTGCTTTTAGTCAGTAGAGAAAGTTCTGAGAAGGCTTTTTTTCTGCATCTGTTGATTGTCACTTGCCTTCAGCTCAAAATAGTCTTTATGCTAAAATGGCATACCCTGGGGTGGCATATTCTGATCTGCAGGAGTATTTGCTCATATCACTAATAGTTCTCCCATTTATACTTTTTTAAATGCAGAGATCTAATATGGCTTAGAAAAACCAAAGTAGATGAGAGGATAGAACTTTGGGACTTACAGGGTTACAACTTATGCACATTTCCCAAGGAATCTGTATATCTGATGTTTTATTGTGTGCAATTATGATTCTGAGGGCCATATAACTTTAAATAATTAAATGTAAAACTTTATTTTTAAAAATGAAAAGGCACCAAAATAATATTAAGCACATAAAAATATTGGACAATGACAGAATCATGAAGAAATGTGCTTACCAACAATATGGGCATTTTCAGTTCTCAGGAAAAGTTGTGAAAAATTTTGAAATGGATCAAAGAGTTACTGGATGTATTCAAATGGAAACTATGCATTATCTAAAGCACAGCCTTTTAGGTTATCTGATTCTTCCCTCTCATAGCCTCTCTTCTCCCAAACCTCTAAATCTGCACTGTCCAACACCATAGTTACTAGCCTCAGAGGGCTATAGAACACTAGAAGTGGTCAGCCTGAATGGAGACTGATGTAAGCATGCAACACATACAAGATTTCAAAGACCTACCAGGATAAAAGGGCATACAAAATATTTCATTAATAATTTTTATAGTGATCACATGTTGAAATGATAATACTTTGGATATCTTAGGTTAAATAAAATATAGTTTAAAATTACTTTCACCTGTTTCTTTTTCTTTTTCTAAATGTGGGCTACTAGACAGCTTAAAACTGACCTGACTCACATTGTATTTCTATCATCAGCACTGCTCTAAATGTTGGAGTGCCCAGGACTCAGTCTTCGGTCCTCTAGTCTTTCTCTACTCTCACTCTCTCATTCAGTTTCAGGGCTTTGAATATTTTATATACGCCAACAGACCTCTCTCCTGAGCTCCTCACTGTATATCCAACCACTTGCTCAACTTCTCCACCTGGAAATCTAATATACACCTCAGATTGGCTCTCCCATCTCAGCCGATGGCAACTCTGTTCAGTTGTTCAAGAGTCATCTTTGACTTCTTCCTTTATCTCAAATGCCATATCCATTTCTTTCAGTGGGCTTATATTCAAAGTGTATCCAGAATCTAACCATCTTCACTATGATGGGGTTTAGGACACATTATTCCAAAATATGGCACCTGGGCATATTGAATATTTTAAGCTGAAGGGGTTTGAGAAAACAGCAGAAGCAGGAACGTCACTCTGACCTGCCCCGCCCTTTCCCCCTGAAGCAGATCCCAAGACGCTCATGTGAGAAGTGTTCTCCCTATACCCAGAGGAAAGAAATATCCTTATCTCCAAGAGAAGGGACTTGGACATGAAGAAGAATCTGAATGAACAAGACTTGCTGAGTTTTCTCCAGGTTATTATGCGTAGCTCAGACTCTTTGTCCTAGCACATCTTTCCATGACTTTCCACTCCTCAACAAACCTAGCATTAAAAGCACTCAGGTTTAACCATTTTTTCGGGTCTTCATTTCCTTATGAATACTCTTGTGTCACGTAAAATAAATATGTATGATTTTCTCCTGTTGATCTTTATCAGTTTAAATTTCAGACCCAACCGAGGGACCCTAAAAGAGTCAAGGAAAACTTTTTCCTCCCCTACAGCTACTCCCCCTGCTACCACCATCTTTTCTTGCCTAGATTACTGGGATAGTAAGGAAGGGATCGCCCAGCTTCTACCCTTGTGTCTTTACAGTCTGTTCTTAACAAAGCACCTGAGGGATAATTTAACCTCTCTGTTAAAAATCCTGTCACTCAGAGTAAAAACCACTCCTAACTGCCCTGCATGATCTGATCCCCATCACTTCCCTGGCCTCGTCTCCTACCAACTCTCATTCACCCTGTTCCAACAACACAGCTATTCCTTAACAGGCCACACAGGATCCTGCATTAAGGCCTTAGTATTCGTTGCTCCCTCTGCCTGAAACGCTCTGCTCTTAGATATTTACATGGTTGAAAATCTTAGATATTCACATGGCTGAATATCTAATTCAACTCCTTCATCTTTTTGTTGAGATGTCCCATTCTAAAGGAGGTTCCTCTGTTTAAAATTGTAATCTACCTCCCCTCACCCCAATCTCTTTATTCTCATCTACTTTTTCCTTTCTCCAAAGTACTTACTTATCACCCTCCAATATCCTATACAATTTACTTCTTTATTATGTTTATTGTGTATTGTTATCCCACTGATCATCCATGCCATGAGAGTAGAAGCTCCTGCAGGGCAAGGAACTTGTGTCTCTTTTGTTTTCTGATGCATTCCAAGTGCTAACAACAGTGTCTGACACACAGTAGGCACTCAATACATATCTGTTGAATGCACATTAGGCTAATCAGAGGAGGCTGAATATTCTCACAAGGTGCAGTAACACAAATTCCAGTTCAGGGTGGCCAACCTGGAAGCAGAAAAGAAAAACAAAACGACAAATCAGATTCTGAAATCCAGATCAATAAATCAGTTACTCGCCAGGTCCAAATGCAGCCAACCAAATGGTCTGATTTGCTCTTTTTTCTGTTTGTCTTAGACTGGTTGATACCATTGACTGGGGGAAAAAAGGTGATCCTGAAAATCTCACTGGGAAGATGGAGAAAGCATCGATAATTGCTGGAACCCTGACCCTGGTCCCCTAAACAGCCTCTTTTCATGCATGCCTTTGCTGAAAGAGGGATCCCATTCCAAGGCAAGGAATGGAATGCAGTTGTGGGGCAAGGGCAACATTCCTGGGGAGATTAGAGAAGATAGGTTCAATGCAGGCTCTTTTGTTCTGGGCCTAAGCCTGGAGGCTAAGGCCATTAACCAGAAAACAATTGGTGATGCTAAGAAACAGAAGGTCCACACCTGGTTTTTAAGTTCAGTAGGGATGGAAATACATGTGACAAGACCCAGCAATGTTACTAACATTCTTTCATCCATAAACAAATATTAATGAGTTCCTATTATGTGCCAGACACATTCTTGGCCTTGAGGAAACAGTGGTAATTAATATAAGGTCGCTGCTTTCATGGAGTTTATGTTCTGATTGGTGTTGACTAAAAAAATATTCACAACCTAAAAGTTGAGGGTTATGTTTTATTCAGTGGAAATTTTTAGGACTTCAGCATCTCATTTTTAGGAGGCAGCATCTCAAGTAACCCTGAGACAACTGCTCCGAGGAGGCGCAGCAGAGAGCCAGGATATAAAGGAGTTTTGCAGCAAAGGGTAGGTAGTCTGAGTGTCAAAAATTATTGTTAATTAAAGAAAACCAGATATCTCAAGTTAAGGAATTTAGTGCTTTTCTATATATGGGAAGATGCGAGAGTCTGGGCTCACTGAAATCATTCCTTTGATATGCACCTCAGCTGTCTGGGTCCAGTATCCTGTGTTTTCACATCAGGCTCATCAGCTCACTGTTGTTGGCAGTGGCTGCAATCACTGATGACTGTGACATCCTTTGTTTACTGATATGGCAGGCAATATTCCATTTCTCAGTTCCTCCTCTTGGTCCAAACTTTGGAAGACATTTCATGACCAATTTTTGCCTTACAGCCCTGGGAGGCTTGTCTCAGATCAGGCAAAAATTCCTGTTGATATGCCACTCCAGGTGCTAATTTCCGGATTACGTCCTGTAGGTAATTAAATATTCTCTGGATCCTCTGTCTTTCTAGCCTATTATGATCCAGGAGGTATTTTCCCTTGTTGCTTCTTCCCACACCTAGAATCACACTATTACAATTATTCTATGTGGAGTTGTAAATGTGATCTATTTCCTCAAGATAGGTACTGTAAGAGACAACAATCTTATACATAGGATATAAGTAATTCAACTAGTAATATTGACAAAGTCATGGTGCAGCAGGGAGACATAAATCATAAACAATTTGGAAACATATTAAAACAATGACTAGTATAACTAGTTGTAATCCAATTGTAATAAACCATCAAGTCCACAGGAGAGCCAGCTGGAGAAGCCAAATTCTGGAAGAATCAGGTAGAGAGAAAAAGATAAACGTGTCATCTTTGTTTACAAAGATATATTTTATCAAGTTGTTGTAGGTCATAGCATAATAGGAAAGGTTTTTCTGGAAAACAAAGATTAAAGCTAGTATAGTTTCCAAAAAGTCATAAAGTTATAATCATATCAATTAATTCAGTCCCGTGTAATTAATTCCTGTTGATCTGGATAAAGTCATCAGGTTTTCCATTAGAGTTTTGTCATTTGTTACCCAGTTCAGTGGTATTATCTAAAGGCTATCAGAAATTTATATTTGTTTTAAAAGTCCTTTTTAAGAGTCTTCTTGAAAATCACTTTGTAAAAGTATCAGTGTAAAATAATGATTGTCTATAAAGGACAAAACAAAATAGCATGGTTAAAGATTTGAGTACAAAGCAATTAGCAAGAAACTTGGCTATTTTTGTTACATATAACATATTAGGGTAATAACTAGAATTATGACTGATAATATCATATCAGGACATATCAGAGGTTAAAGATTCCATATAAATTTTGGAATATCTATATGAATAACATTTATCCATACACTATAACCTAAGGTTCATCTCCAATCACTTGACAATGTTTTTGAAGTAATTTAACATACCAAATAAACTTAGTTTAACATTCTTCTCTGAGATGTCTCAGAGATGCTCTTTTGAAGCATCCCAGAGCCAGCTGGAGGCTAGAAGAGTTTTAGTTAGATTTTAATATTTGGGAAGTTTGTTAACAATATCAAAAATGTTTTAAAACACAACAGAATCATTGGTCTCTATGAAACAATACTTATTCATTTAACCAAAGTCGCAAAAAGACTAAGACAAACAAACAAATACAGATCACTTAAGTGCACAGAAACTCACACAATCTGTTATCAAAAAGGAGCACCCTAAGAAACTTTGTTCAAATTCCAGTCTTTTGCTAGCTTACTTAACAACAAAATCCATTTACTTAATTAATTTCAATCTAAACTTAGTTAATTCTGACAATGCATAAAATTTTTTTTCCTCAGTAAAATGTAACTCCATTCCTCATACCTTCTTTATTGAAAACACACATTCTACTTTCCTACTGCATACTGAAATGTTTCCTTATTATTGCTATTAGCTTTAATTACATGTTTAAATTTGAATCTTCAACTCAAAAAAACTTAATTTATAATGAAGACTAGGTAAGCAATGCTGAACAGTCTTTTATGTTAGCATTCTGTAGATTGGTGAACATAAATACCAGTGATAGTTTCTAAAAACATTTGTTTTCCTATAGAGAACATCTCAGGGTGGCACCAAAAATATTCATTAATAGTCCTAAATATCTTTAGTTTCTCTGTTTAGTTTGATGTCTCGGTATCTTATTGGGGGGTGTGTGTGTGTGTGTGTGTGACTGAATGACCTAGCTATTCAATAAACTTCCATCACTTAAATAAGCACAACTCTAGAACTTTAAGTTACCAAATTTTCTGGAGAGGTCATTTTAAGTAGACATTTCTAAAACATAATTAATTTGAAAGAGTTTACCCAAAAGCTCTTATCTCATTTACATTTACTTTAAAGTTTCATCATATCAAATTATTTTCCTTGGTCTTATTTGACTTTTATTAGACTTAGGTACAATAAAGTATTATACTTAATATTGATGACTCTAAAGACATGTCTATATTAATTATATCAACAAACTTTAATACCAGGTATCAACTTAATATTAAATATTTCCCAGTTCACATGAACCTGAAAGTCATTTTGGCCAGTTTCTTTTTTTTTTTTTAATTAATTAATTAATTAATTAATTAGGCTGCATCAGGTCTTAGTTGTGGCACACAGGATCTTTGTTGCGGCATGCAGGAATTTTTGGTTGCAGCACATGGGCTCTTTGTTGTGGCATGTGGGCTTCTCTCTAGTTGTGGCATGCAGGCTTCTCTCCAGTTGTGGCACTCAGGCCCCAGAGTGCGCGGGCTCAGTAGTTGTGGCATGTGGACTTTCTAGTTGTGGCAGGCTCTCTAGTTGTGCTGTGCGGGCTCCAGAGTGCGTGGGCTCAGTAGTTGTGGCACGCGAGTTCTCTAGTTGTGGCACACAGGCTTAGCTGCTCCGCGCCATGTGGGATCTTAGTTCCCTGACCAGGAATCAAACCCGTGTACCCTGCATTGGAAGGTGGATTCTTAACTACTGGACCACCTGGGAAGTCCCTTGGCCAGTTTCTTTTATATTTAATTTGCAAGCAGTTCTAAATTGAGCTCTTTGTAATTCAATTTTGATGATACTTTCCAGAGTATTATCATATATATATATGATGTGTACACAGACATATAAACAGACAAAACTAGAGATCTCATGCCTTCACTTAAAAAAAAAAACCTAGTTATGAATCATCAGATATTACAATAGAAACATACTAGTTTACAAAGAACAATTGGAATACATTAAAGTTGCTTGCTCAGATGACTAAGCCTTTACTCTTTGTAAAGTTTAGCTGAGGGAGCATTCCCAGAGGTTTGAATTTTAAAACTACCACTTTGTTATTTTCCCCCCCTTGCTTGCAGGTCTTGCCTGATTGAGTTAATTAGGCTGAGTCTCAGGTCACTGTGGCCTGTATTTATATTCTCTGGTTTGTAGAGATTTGTAAGAAAAAGACAGCTGTTTTTACTTCCCTAAAGAACAGGTCTGTCACTTAAATGATACTAAAACATTGATTTGTCCAGTTATATATTATATTGATGAGAAGATTTCTAACTAATCTGAAGGTTAAGAGTTCTGTGTTCTACAGCTTTATTTTCTTTTTCTTTTTTTTTGAACATCTATTGGAGTATAATTGCTTTACAATGGTATGTTAGTTTCGGTTTTATAACAAAGTGAATCAGCTATACATATATACCTGTATCTCCTCTCTCTTGCGTTTCCCTCCCACCCTCCCTATCCCGCCCCTCTAGGTGGTCACAAAGCACCAAGCAGATCCCTGTGCTATGCGGCTGCTTCCCACTAGCTATTTTACATTTGGTAGTGTATATAAGTACATGCCACTCTCTCACTTCGTCCCAGCTTACCCTTCCCCCTCCCCGTGTCCTCAAGTCCATTCTCTACAACTGCATCTTTATTCCTGTTCTGCCCTAGGTTCTTCACAAACTTTTTTTTTTTTTTTAGTTTCCATATATATGTGTTAGCATACGGTATTTGTTTTTCTCTTTCTGACTTACTTCGCGCTGTATGACAGACTCTAGGTCCATCCACCTCATTACAAATAACTCAGTTTCGTTTCTTTTTATGGAGGAGTAATATTCCATTGTATATATGTGCCACATCTTCTTTAGCCATTCATCTGTCAATGGACACTTAGGTTGCATCCATGTTCCAGCTATTGTAAATAGAGCTGCAATGAACATTGTGGTACATGACTCTTTTTGAATTATGGTTTTCTCAGGGTATATGCCCAGTAGTGGGATTGCTGGGTCATATGGTAATTCTATTTTTAGTTTTTTAAGGAACCTCCATACTGTTCTCCATAGTGGCTGTATCAAATTGCATTCCACCAACAGTGCAAGAGGGTTCCCTTTTCTCCACACCCTCTCCAGCATTTATTGTTTCTAGATTTTTTGATGATGGCCATTCTGACTGGTGTGAGGTGATACCTCATTGTAGTTTTGATTTGCATTTCTATGATGATTAGTGATGTTGAGCATCCTTTCATGTGTTTGTTGGCAATCTGTATGTCTTCTTTGGAGAAATGTCTATTTAGGTCTTCTGCCCATTTTTGGATTGTGTTGTTTGTTTTTTTTAATATTGAGCTGCATGAGCTGTTTATATATTTTGGAGATTAATCCTTTGTCCATTGATTCTTTTGCAAATATTTTCTCCCATTCTGAGTGTTTTCTTTTCATTTTGTTTATGGTTTCCTTTGCTGTGCAAAAGCTTTTAAGTTTCATTAGGTCCCATTTGTTTATTTTTGTTTTTATTTCCATTTCTCTAGGAAGTGGGTCAAAAAGGATCATGCTGTGATTTATGTCATAGAGTGTTCTGCCTGTGTTTTCCTCTAACAGTTTTATATTGTCTTGCATTACATTTAGGTCTTTAATCCATTTTGGGTTTATTTTTGTGTATGGTGTTAGGGAGTGTTCTAATTTAATTCTTTTACATGTAGCTGTCCAGTTTTTCCAGCACCACTTATTGAAGAGGCTGTCTTTTCTCCATTGTATATTCTTGCCTCCTTTATCAAATATAAGGTGACCATATGCGCGTGGGTTTATCTCTGGGCTTTCTATCCTGTTCCATTGATCTGTATTTCTGTTTTTGTGCTAGTACCATACTATCTTGATTACTGTAGCTTTGTAGTATAGTCTGAAGTCAGGGACTCTGATTCCTCCAGCTCCGTTTTTTGCTCTACAGCTTTAGAGTTTAATATATCATGCCTTCAAAAGCTTGTATAAGGCATTCAGCAAAGGCCTTCTTTCCGAGTTCACAAGTCAAACACAGAACAAAATCACTAATGTTATTTTTATTAGACCTTGAATGTTAGTTCCCAGTTTTTACTTATTTGTATGGCTCAGGTAACCCAATTGGTTCCCTTTAGTATGTTCAATTAATATTTTCTAAAGGGCAGATGTATATGCCATGTCTTATAATATCACACAGGGAAGCATTCCCCAGTGAAACATGTCTACTCTACAATATAATGAAAGAAAAAGACATATAACCATCTTATATAAAGCCCATTTAAATATATACCAATTTTATACACTTCCATCTCAATTCTATCAACTTATATACATTTAACTTTAGCTTTCATTAGGATCTAATCAACAAGATTTGATCTTACAAGAGGAGTTCTAGAAGTTTTTCTTTCTTTTTATTCCCTGCTCATTTTATCTATTTTTTATATAAAAGGCTCTGGGATCCCCAGAGCGGGGTTGAGCCAAGGAACTCAGGCCTTTTGGTATGTTGCCCCAAATAATTGCTGGTCAGGTATCTCAGTGTAATTTTTTTCTAAGCCCTTTAAATGTATGTATATATATATATAAAATATTATATTAATATATATTCTATTAATTTAATATATATATATTTAAATTAGGGTAAATAGAGCAGACTTGTGAGACCAGTAAGAGGTCCCTTTTGGCCCATTTAACCTCAGATAGTGTAGTATCAAAGCCTTCTGTTCTAATCACATAAATGTCCGTTTTATTTATCCCATTTTAAATAACGATCTAAAGATTTCTTTATTCATTTGAGATAAGTCCTTTTAAAATTTCTACCTTGTTGGAAAAAGCATCTAGACTTTCCTTACAAGTTTTTTTTCTGTTAACATTAATTATTCTAGTGTTTTTATCAGCATCTGTAAGAACCATTGAGGGGAAGCAAAGACCACAAATAAAGCTTCCCAAACTGTTTTTCCCCCCTTTGTTTTATTTATTTATTTATTTATTTATTTATTAATTATTTTAAATTTTAATTTTATTTATTTATTTTTATACAGCAGGTTCTTATTAGTTATCTATTTTATACATATTAGTGTATATATGTCAATCCCAATCTCCCAATTCATCCCACCACCACTACCCCTGTCCTGCTTTCCACCCCTGGTGTCCATACATTTTTTCTCTATGTCTGTGTCTCTATTTCTGCCTTGCACACCAGTTCATCTATACCATTTTTCTAGATTCTACATATATGTGTTAATATGTGATATTTGTTTTTCTGACTTACTTCACTCTGTATGACAGTCTCTAGGTCCATCCACATCTTTACAAATGACCCAATTTTGTTCCTTTTTATGGCTAATATTCCATTGTATATATGTACCACATCTCCTTTATCCATTAATCTGTCAATGGGCAATGAGGTTGTTTCCATGACCTGGCTATTTTAAATAGTGCTACAATGAACATTGAGGTGCATGCGTCTTTTTGAATTATGGTTTTCTCTGGATATATGCCCAGTAGTGGGATTGCTGGGTCATATGGTAATTCTATGTTTAGTTTTTCAAGGAACCTCCATACTGTTCTCCATAGTGGCTGTATGAATTTACATTCCCACCAACAATGCAAGAGGGTTCCCTTTTCTCCACATCCTCTCCAGCATTTGTTGTTTGTAGATTTTCTGATGATGGCCATTCTGACTGGTGTGAGGTGATACCTCATTGTAGTTTTGATTTGCATTTCTCTAATGATTAGTGATGTTGAGCAGCTTTTCATGTGCCTCTTGTCCATCTCTGTCTTCTTTGGAGAAATGTTTATTTAGGTCTTCTGCCCATTTTTTTTTTTTTACTTGTTTTTTAATATTGAGCTGCTTGAGTTGTTTATATATATTGGAGATTAATCCTTTGTCAGTTGATTCATTTGCAAATCTTTTCTCCCATTCTGAGGGTTGTCTTTTTCTCTTGTTTATAGTTTCCTTTGCTGTGCAAAAGCTTTTAAGTTTCCTTAGGTCCCATTTGTTTATTTTTGTTTTTATTTCCATTACTCTAGGTGGTGGGTCAAAAAAGATCTTTCTGTGATTTATGTCAAAGAATGTTCTTCCTATGTTTTCCTCTAAGAGTTTTATAGTGTTCGGACTTACATTTAGGTTTCTAATCCATTTTGAGTTTATTTTTGTGTATGGTGTTAGGGAGAGTTCTAATTTCATTCTTTTACATGTAGCTCTCCAGTTTTCTCAGCACCACTGATTGAAGAGACTGTCTTTTCTCCATTGTATAACCTTGCCTCCTTTGTCATAGATTAGTTGACCATTAATTGACCATGGGTTTATCTCTGGGCTTTCTATCCTGTTCCATTGAGCTATATTTCTGTTTTTGTGTCAGTACCATATTGTCTTGATTACTGTAGCTTTGTAGTATAGTCTGAAGTCAGGGAATCTGATTCCTCCAGCACCATTTTTTTCCCTCAGTATTGCTTTGGCTATTCAGGGTCTTTTGTGTCTCCATACAAATTTTAAGATTTTTTTGTTCTAGTTCTGTACAAAATGCCATTGGTAATTTGATAGGGACTGCATTTAGTCTGTAGATTGCTTTGCGTAGTATAGTCATTTTCACAATATTGACTCTTCTAATCCAAGAACATGGTATATCTCTCCATCTGCTTGTGTCATCTTTGATTTCCCTCATCAGTGTCTTATAGTTTTCTGAGTACAGGTCTTTTACCTCCTTAGCTAGGTATATTCCTAGTTATTTTATTCTTTTTGCTGCAGTGGTGAATGGGATTGTTTCCTTAATTTCCCTTTCTGATCTTTCATTGTTGGTGTATAAAAATGCAAGAGATTTTTGTGCATTAATTTTGTATTCTGCAGTTTTACCAAATTCATTCTAGTAGTTTTCTGGTGGCATGCTTAGGATTCTCTATGTATAGTGTCATATCATCTGCAAACAGTGACAGTTTTACATCTTCTTTTCCAATTTGCATTCCTTTTATTTATTTTTCTTCTCTGATTGCTGTGGATAGGACTTCCAAAACTCTGTTGAATAATAGTGGGGAGAGTGGACATCCTTGTCTTGTTACTGATCTTAGAGGAAATCCTTTCAGGTTTTCACCATTGAGTATGATGTTTGCTGTGGGTTTGTCATATATGGCCTTTTTTATTGAGGTAGGTTCCATCTATGCCCACTTTCTGCAGAGTTTTATCATAAATGGGTGTTGAGTTTTGTCAAAAAGTTTTTCTGCATCTATTGAGATGAATATATGGTTTTTATTCTTCAGTTTGTTAATATGGTGTATCACATTGATTGATTTGCATATATTGAAGAATCCTTGCATCTCTGGGATAAATCCCACTTGATCATGGTGTATGATCATTTTAATATGTTGTTGGATTCTGTTTGCTAGTATTTTGTTGAGGATTTTTGCATCTGTATTCATCAGTGATATTGGTGTGTAATTTTCTTTTTTTGTATTATCTTTGTCTGGTTTTGGTATCAGGGTGATGGTGGTCTCATGGAATGTGTTTGGAAGTGCTCCTTCCTCTGCAATTTTTTGAAAGAGTTTGAGAAAGATTGGTGTTAGCTCTTCTCTAAATGTTTGATTGAATTCACCTGTGAAGCCATCTGGTCCTGGACTTTTGTTTGTTGGAAGATTTTCAATCTCAGATTCAATTTCATTACTTGTGATCGGTCTGTTCATATTTTCTATTTCTTCCTGGTTCAGTCTTGGAAGATTATATCTTTCTAAGCATTTGTCGATTTCTTCCAGGTTGTCTATTTTATTGGCATAGAGTTACTTGTAGTAGTCTCTTAGGATGCTTTGTATTTCTGCGGTGTCTGTTGTAACTTCTCCTTTTTCATTTCTAATTTTATTGATTTGAGTCCTCTCCCTCTTTCTCTTGATGAGTCTGGCTAATGGTTTATCAATTTAGTTTATCTTCTCAAAGAACCAGCTTTTAGTTTTATTGATCTTTGCTATTGTTTTCTTTGTTTCTATTTCATTTATTTCTGCTCTCATTTTTATGATTTCTTTCCTTCTTCTAACTTTGGGTTTTGTTTGTTCTTCTTTCTCTAGTTCCCTTAGGCGTAAGGTTAGATTGTTTATTTGAGATTTTTCTTGTTTCTTGAGGTAGGCTTGTATTGCTATAAACTTCCCTCTTAGAACTGCTTTTGCTGCATCCCATAGGTTTTGGATTGTCATGTTTTCATTGTGATTTGTCTCTAGGTATTTTTTTATTTCCTCTTGATTTCTTCAGTGATCTCTTGGTTATTTAGTAAAGTATTGTTTAGGCTCCATATGTTTGTGTTTTTTATGCTTTTTCCCTGTAACTGTTTTTTTTTTTTTGCTGTATGCGGGCCTCTCACTGCCGTGGCCTCTCCCGCTGCGGAGCACAGACTCCGGACGCGCAGGCCCAGCGGCCATGGCTCACGGGCCCAGCCGCTCCGCGGCACATGGGATCCTCCCAGACCGGGAAACGAACCCGCGTCCCCTGCACCGGCAGGCGGACTCCCAACCACTGCGCCACCAGGGAAGCCCCCTGTAACTGTTTTTTAATCTCATGACGTTGTGGTCAGAGAAGATGCTTGATATGATTTAAATTTTCTAAAATTTACTGAGGCTTGATTTTGACCCAAGATGTGACCTATCCTGGAGAATGTTCTGGGCGCACTTGAGAAGAAAGTGTAATCTGCTGTTTTTGGTTGGAATGTCCTATAAATATCAATTAAATCTATCTCGTCTATTGTGTCATCTAAAGCTTGTCTTTCCTTAGTAATTTTCTGTTTGGATGATATGTACATTGGTGTAAGTGAGGTGTTAAAGTCCCCTGCTATTATTTCGTTACTGTCAATTTCCTCTTTTATAGCTGTTAACAGTTGTCTTATGTATTGAGGTGCTCCTATGTTGGGTGCATATATATTCATAATTGTTATATCTTCTTCTTGGATTAATCCCTTGATCCTTATGTAGTGTCCTTCCTTGTCTCTTGTAGCATTCTTTATTTTAAAATCCATTTTATCTGATATGAGTATTGCTACTCCAACTTTCTTTTTATTTGCATTTACATGAAATATCTTTTTCCATCTCCTCACTTTCACTCTGTATGTGTCCTGTGGCCTGAAGTGGATCTCTTGTAGACAGCATACAGATGGGTCTTGTTTTTGCATCCATTCAGTGAGCCTGTGTCTTTTGGTTGGAGCATTTAATCCATTCACGTTTAAGGTAATTACTGATTTGTATGTTCCTATTACCATTTTCATAATTGTTTTGGTGTGTTTTTGTAGGTCCTTTTCTTCTCTTGTGTTTCCCACTTAGAGAAGTTCCTTTAGCATTTGTTGTTGAGCTGGTTGGTGGTGCTGAATTCTCTTAGCTTTTGCTTGTCTGTAAAGCTTTTGATTTCTCCAACGAATCTGGATGAGATCCTTGCCGGGTAGGGTAATCTTGGTTGTACGTTCTTCTCTTTCATCACTTTAAGTATATCATGCCACTCCCTTCTGGCTTGTAGAGTTTCTGCTTAGAAATCAGCTGTTAACCTCATGGGAGTTCCCTTGTATGTTATTTGTTGTTTTTCCCTTGCTGCTTTCAATAATTTTTCTGAGTCTTTAATTTTTGCCAATTTCATTACTATGTGTCTCAGCATGTTTCTCCTTGGGTTTATCCTGCCTGCAACTCTCTGTGCTTCCTGGACTTGGGTAGCTATTTCCTTTCCCATGTTATGGATGTTTTCAACTATAATCTCTTCAAATATTTTCTCAGGTCCTTTCTCTCTGTCTTCTCCTTCTGGGACCCCTATAATGCAAAAGTTGTTGTGTTTGATGTTGTCCCAGAGGTCTCTTATGCTGTCTTCATTTCTTTTCATTCTTTTTTCTTTATTCTGTTCTGCAGCTATGAATTCCACAATTCTGTCTTCCAGGTCACTTAACCATTTTTCTGCCTCAGTTATTCTGCTATTGATTCCTTCTAGTGTATTTTTCATTTCAGTTATTGTATTGCTCATCTCTGTTTGTTTGTTCTTTAATGCTTCTAGGTCTTTGTTAAACATTTCTTGCATCTTCTCGACCTTTGCCTCCATTCTTTTTCCGAGATCCTGGGTCATCTTTACTACCATTATTCTAAATTCTTTTTCTGGAAGGTTGCCTATCTCCACTTCATTTAGTTTTTTTTCTGGGGTTTTATCTTGTTCCTCCATCTGGTACATAGCCATCTGCCTTTTTACCTTTTCCGTCTTTCTGTGAATGTGGTTTTTGTCCCACAGGCTGAAGGACTGTAGTTCTTCTTGCTTCTGCTCAGTTCTCCATACTCTTGAACTCAGTTTTATTTTCTCAATAGCTGCCAGTCCAAACACTAGTCCAATAACTATGGAAAGACATCTTGAAAATAAGCCTCTTATCAAAGAAAAGCATGACTGTTTGTAAATAGTTTTTCCATCATACTTTGTACAAGAAGAATCTGATGCACTTGGACGTTCACGTGACTTGTAATCATTTTGAAAATTATTTCCCCAGTCAGAAGCTCCACTGATGAAACCATAACATTTTAACTGTTGTACATTTTGCCCTAGATTAGCAAGCAGGGAAGATCAAGGATGCTTGGACCCACCCAGTGGAGAAACCTCTCCCTTTTTTGAAGGATAGGTTTGCTGGCTATAGAATTCTTGGTTGACAATCCTTTTATTAGCACTTTGAATATGTCATTCTACAGTTAATTTTATTGATGATCTCTTATATGTGATGAGTCATTTTTCTTTTGCTGCTTTCAGAATTCTCACTTGTCTTTTGACTGTTTTCCTTTGATATGACAAGGTGTGGAACCTACTGAGTCTGTTCTGAGAGTTCATTAAGATTCTTGGATGTGCAGACTTTTTTGTCAATTTTTTGGCTGTTATTTCTTTGAATATTCTTTCTGCCCATTTTCCATCTTCTCTCTTTCTGAGACTTCAGTTATGCTTGTGTTGGTTCATTTGATGGTGTTCCACAGGTCTGAGACTCAGTTCATTTCCTTCATTCTTTTTAATTTCAATTCCTTTGGATGGATAATATTAATTGACATTTCTTCAAGTTCTCTTATTCTTTTGCCTGTTGAAATGTGCTGTTGATTCCATCTAGTGAACTTTTCATTTCAGTAATTGTACTTTTTAACTCCAGAATTTCTTTTTTTTTTTTTTTTAAATAATTTCTCTTTATTGACTTTCTGTCTTTGGTAAGACATAGTTTCATATTTCTTTAATTCTTTAGACACATTTTCCTTTAGTTCTTTGAGCATATTTATAAAGCAAGTTTGAAGTATTCGTCTTGCAAGCCCAACATCTGGGCTTCCTCAGATAATATTTCTATTGACTGTTTTTTCATACATATGGGACATACTTTTCAGTTTCTTTGCATATCTCATATTTTTTTGTTGAACTGGACATTTAAAATTATATAATGTGGCCACTCTGTAAATCAGATTCTTGACCCCTCCTCAGGAATTGTTTAGTGACTTTCTCAGATTAATAAAGTCTGTATCTTTTTCATATGAAATTTCTGCTTAGTAGCTCAGTATCCATGTAGTGATTGAACAGAGATTTCCTCAAATATCTTGAACCAGCTTTTGCTTGATGACTCTATGTGTATATTGGGATATGGTTTCAATGATTTGTCAGGCAGTTTACACCTCTCATTGCTTTCACTTCTTGACTGGGCAAAGTCTAAAGGTCTGCCAGCAGTGAGACATTAGGGCCTTCTCAGGTCTTTCCTGGGCATGCACATAGCATGCACATGGCCTTATAGATTGCCAGGTGTATTTCAAATATTTTCATGTCTCCTTATGGGCAGCTTATTCTCCAATTTTTCCTTTAAAATTTTTTTAGTCAGGCTATTTTTAGCCCCAACTGTTAACAACACCTCTGGCAGCTTCAGTGTTAAACAATTGCCACTGATTGTTTTTGATAAATACCCTGTGGCTAGCGCTATTTGCAGAGGTTGAGTTCTGATTCAGGTCAAATAAAACAAGCTCTGAGATAGTAAATTTTATTGGGTGGCCAGACAAGTCAAATAGTGACGATTCTCTGGGATTGTGGCTTTGGGGGAACTTCAAACCCATTCTCCCTGTTCCAGTAGCTGCTAGTCTGCTTGTTTTCATGGCTACTGTAGTTGTGAGGCTGCTGGCTTTTAATAATACTTTGAAGCTGGAAAGAGGTGTATTGGATTAGAGAAAGTTAAAATGCCCCTAACCTCATTGTTCTTACTGAGATTCAGCCATTTTTTTGACAAAACACTGCTCAGATTATTGAAACCCTCTGTTTAATTTCAACAGTCTGAAAAAGTTGATTTTAACAGCTTTTCCTGGACTTCTCACTGCCTTTATGGAGAAACAGACTTTTGGAGGTCCTTAATGTCATTCTGGAAGTCGGAAACCTCTCCAGCTTTCTTTCCTTCTGTGTTAGCATGGTATATCATTTTACATTCTTCTACTTTTATTCTATTTGTGTCTTTATTTTAAAGTCAGTTCTTGAAGGTTTTATGTATTAGATATTGCTTGTTTATAACAATCTTTGTTTTTCATTTGGGATGTTAAAAATATTTAATTTTAAACTGTTTATTTATATTGTTAGATTTAAAGCTATTTACTTGCTATTTTCTTTCTATTTGTTTCATCTATTCATTATTCTCTTTTTTGCCTTCTTTTGGATTATTTTTTATGATTTCACTTTATCTTTCATTGCCTATTGGCTCTAGTGCTTTGAGTTTTTGTTTTGTTTTCAGTGGTTGCTTATGGCCTATAGTACACACCTTTAATTTATAACAGTCTACTCTGAAGTAACATTATATTATTTCACAAATAGTATAAAAACCCACAACTGTATACTCCTCTCATTTCTCCACTCCTGGTCTTTGTTCTATTGCTATCAAGTAATTTATTTCTGCACACGTCATAAATTCCATATTACATTAGTTATTTTTGCTTTAATAGTCAATTATCTTTTAAAGAAATTTTAAAAAACAATTTTTAAAGTTCTTTTATATTCACCCACATATTTATCATTTCCTGTGCTCTTCATTTTTTGGTGTAGATTCAAATTTCCACTTGATAATATTTTCCTTCTTCCTGGAGACTTCCTTTAACATTCTTGTAGTTCAGGTGTGCTGGTATAATATTTTTTTCCAGCTTTTGTATGCTGAAAATGTCTTTATTTGGCCATTATTTTTGAAAAAATGTTCTCTAGGCATAGAATTCTAGATTGACAGTTTTTTTTCTTCCAGTACTTTAAAGCTATTGTTTCACTCTCTTTTGACTTGCATTGTTTCAAACAATAAATCTGTTGTTACTATTTTTTTTCTTTCTGTACATAAGCTGTCTTTTTTTTAATCTGCCAGTATTTAAGACTTTCTCTTAAATCTTATCAATAGTTCTAAGCAATTTGATTATGATGTACTTTTGTTTCTGTTTCTTGGGCTTAGGATTTGTTGAGATTCTTAGATTTATAGTTTTCATCAATTTAGAAAAGTTTTTATTCATTAGTCTTTTTTTTTTTTTTTTTTGGCCTTGCCACACAGCTTGTTCCCTGACATTGATCTTAGTTCCTTGACCAGGGATTGAACCCAGGCCCCAGCAGTGAAAGTGCCAAGTTTTGTCCGCTGGACCACCAGGGAATTCCCTCATTAGTCTTTCAAATATTTCTTCTGCCTACCCCTCTCTCCTTTAGGGACTCTAATTATATGCATATTAGGCCACTTGAAGTTGTCCCACATCTCACTGATGTCCTCTTTTTTTCAGTGTTCTTTTTATTTCTGTATGTTTCCTTCTGTATAGTTTCCATTGCTATATATCTTCAGGTTTTCTAATCATTTTTCTGTAGTGTCTAATCTGCTACTAATCGTGTTGTGGATTGAATTGTGTCCCCCTCAAATTTAATATGTTGAAGCTCTAACCCCCAATGTTACTTTATTCGGAGATACGACATTTAAGAAAGTGATTAAGGTTAAATGAAACTATTACAGTAGGGTCCTAATCTAAGAGGACTAGCGTCCTTATAAGAAGAGTTAGATAGGGCTTCCCTGGTGCCGTAGTGGTTGAGAGTCCGCCTGCCGATGCAGGGGACACGGGTTCGTGCCCTGGTCCGGGAAGATCCCACACGCCATGGAGCTGCTGGGCCCGTGAGCCATGGCCACTGAGCCTGCACGTCCGGAGCCTGTGCTCCGCAACGGAGAGGCCACAGCAGTGAGAGGCCCGCATACCGCAAAAAAAAAAAAAAAAAAAAAAAAAAAAAAAGAAGAGTTAGATATACCAGGAGTACATGCATTCAGAGAAAGGGCCATGTGAGGACACAGTGAGAAGGTGACTATGTGCAACTGGTAGGAGAGTCCTTAGCAGAAGCCAGCTCTGCTGGCACCTCCATCTTGTACTTCAGTCTCCAGAACTGTGAGAAAATAAACTTCTGAAGTTTAAGCCATCTAGTCTGTGGAATTCTGTTATGGCAGCTCTAGAAGACAAATATAAATGCCATCCAGTCTATCTTCATCCCTAAAAATTCTATGTGAACTTTTAAATGTGTCTTCCATGTCTTTCAACATTCTCTTAATTTCCCATTACTTTTTGAAATTATGGAATATATAACTATCATTTGTGTCATTTCTGGGTCTGTTTCCTTTGGTTGATTTTTCTCCTCATTATGGCTTGTATTTTCCTACTTATTTGCATGTCTGATAATTTTTTATTTGATGACAGACATTATGAATTTTACATTATTGGATGCTGATTTTTTGGGGGTAGTCTTTAAATATTGTTGTGTTTATTCTGAGATTCTGTTACTTGGAAACAGTTTGGTTCTTTCAGGTATTGCTTTTAGCTTTGTTAGGTAAAATCAGAGATGTCTGTATCCTAGAGTTAAACTGGCCGCACTACTGAGGCAGAGTGGTTGTTCCACTCTGATTGTTGGGAATTGAACTATTTTTAACCCTGTATATTTACTGGGAATTATTCTGCTGCTTCTACCCAGTTGTTCTTTCACTGGTTTATGGCTTTCTCACACCCATGTGTTGATCAGTATTTAACTGAAGACTAAAGGGAACTCCTCTGTAGATTGCTGCAGCTCTCTCCTCTCCAATACTTTCCCCTGTGAATTAAAGATGCTTTGACTGTTCGAAATTCTCACCTGTAGCTCCTCAACTCAAGGAAACCCTGGGCTCTGTTTCTCTTCACTTCCTTGAGGTCTAGAAACTATTTCCAACTATAATTCATTTTTCCCCTCTTCTCCGAGGGACCACTCATTTGCATTGCCTGTAGTCTGCTTTTTGGAAAACCATTATTTCTTATCATTTGTCTGTGTTTTTAGTCATCTAAGGCAGGAGGGTAAATTTAGTCCCTGTTATACTTCTAAGTTCAGAAGTGAAAGTCTCCCTAAAAGTTTTTAAGTACTTGGTCCTTCCAGCTGAACAGGTACAAATAGCATAATATCATTAATGTGTGACTAATATGATGACCTTGAGATGTCAACATCATCAAAATTTCTTTGGATATATTATATTATATTATATTATATTATATTATATTATGGAATCAGAGAGAAACAAATTGAACTTTAGCAAATCTGTGAAGGTAGGCTCTTTTAGGTCAAAGAGAATAGCAGGGGCTTCCCTGGTGGCACAGTGGTTGAGAGTCCGCCTGCTCATGCAGGGGACACAGGTTCGTGCCCCAGTCCGGGAAGATCCCACATGCCGCAGAGCGGCTGGGTCCGTGAGCCGTGGCCGATGAGCCTGCGCGTCCAGAGCCTGTGCTCCACAACGGGAGAGGCCACAACAGTGAGAGGCCCGCGTACCAAAACCCAAAAAAAAAAAAAAAAAAAAAATCGCGAATAGCATCTGGTGATCCTTGTAAACTGATACAGATTTTTTTTAGAAAAAATCCTTTTCAAAAAGGGACGTCCCTGGTGGTCCAGTTGCTAAGACTCCACACTCCCAAAGCAGGGCCCCAGGTTCGATCCCTGGTCAGGGAACTAGTTCCTACATGCCACAACTGAGTTCGCATGCCACAATTAAGACCCAACTTGGCCAAATAAATAAATAAATATTTAAAAAATCCTTTGCAAGATCAATAAGTGCATAAAAACTATTTTGATTTTGTCTAAGCAATATACCATGTCTGGAACAATAGCAGTAATTGAAATACACATCTGATAACTTTTATGACCCACAATCATTCTCCAGGATCGCAAGCTAAACAGATGAGTAGAATGGGGATATTTTAAATTTTATTTTATTTTTGGCTAAGTTGGGTCTTTGTTGCTGTGCGTGGGATTTCTCTAGTTGAGGTGAGCAGGGGCTACTCTTTGTTGCAATGCACGGGCTTCTCATTGCAGTGGCTTCTCTTGTTGTAGAGAATGGGCTCTAGGTGTGCGGGCTCAGTAGTTGTGGTTCATGGGCTTAGTTACTCCACAGTATATGGGATCTTCCCTGTCCAGGGATCGAACCTGTGTCCCCTGCATTGGCAGGCGGGATTCTATTTTTTTTTTTTTCTTTTTTTCGGTACGCGGGCCTCTCACTGTTGTGGCCTCTCCCATTGCGGAGCACAGGCTCCGGACGTGCGGGCTCAGTAGTTGTGGTTCATGGGCTTAGTTACTCCACAGTATATGGGATCTTCCCTGTCCAGGGTTTTTTTTTTTTTTCGGTACGCGGGCCTCTCACTGTTGTGGCCTCTCCCATTGCGGAGCACAGCCTCCAGACGTGCAGGCTTAGCCGCCATGGCTCACAGGTCCAGCCGCTCCACGGCATGTGGGATCCTCCCGGACCGGGGCACAAACCCGCGTCCCCCGCATCGGCAGGCGGACTCTCAACCACTGCGCCACCAGCGAAGCCCGGCAGGCGGATTCTTAATGACTGCGCCACCAGAGAAGTCCCTGAATGGGAATATTTTAGATATCAACATCCTTGCACATACAAAGCTAGGAAGCATAGATCAACAAATACTATTGTGTGGAACACATTTTCTGGTTATAATGAGATGAAATTAGAAATCAATAATAAAAAGATAATTTTTAAATGCACACGTTTGGAAAATTTAAAACACATCTCTCTATATAGACTTATATGGAAAGATCCAGATATACAGTTGAAGTAAATCATTCAAGATACTAAGTATTTTTTAATATATAATACTATTTGTGTAAAATAAGAAAATATATATTTGTATGTATACATAAGAACTATTTGGAACTATATCCCTCCAAATTTAACAGTGAATACTTGTATTAAGGGAGTATGTAAAACCATATGTATGGGATCAGTAGTAGGATGGAAACTTCTCATAGAATACCATTTCACATTTTTCATTTTTGATTTCTATGACTATTGACTAACCAAAAATTAGGTGCTTAAAATTATTTATAAAACATATTTTAATAATTCATGAGCCAAAGAAGAAAATGTAATGGGGAATTAAAATATATTTAGAACTGAATGACAATAAAATCTGTACTTTTCAAAATTTGTAAGAAGTGGCTGAAACAGTACCAAAAGGAACATTAATACTCTTAAGTACATATACTAGAACAGAAGATAGATTGAGGTTAAAGTGGAAAGAATCTCCTTCAAAAAATTAGAAAATAATAATAGTGCAAACTCAAGGAAACTTATTTTTATTTTATTTCTGACTATATAATGGAGAGTTAATCCAAACAACTGTACTGTTTCAATTAAAATTTCTGAGTGAAATATTATTTAAAAAACCTTTTAAATGTGCTGCTGGGCTGGCATAAAAGAAATCTCCAAATTCCCACTATGAGTTGCAAGAGGAATTCTAGAAGTTCAATGCCTTAGCATGCACTCTGAGGTTTTCTGACCAACCCTGAGGCCTTGACTTACTTTTTTTTTTTTTTTTGGTGCAGCTTGTAGGATCTCAGTTCCCCCACCAGGGATTGAACCCGAGGCAGGGCAATGAAAGCTCAGAATCCTAACCAATAGGCCACCAGGGAACTCCCCCTTGACTTCCATTTTGATGGCTACATGGATCACAGGACCTCCTAAGTAGGTAATTTAATAGGAGATGGCTCCTCATAGTTAGGACCCAAAGGAGAGAATCCCCAGTGTAAAAGTAAACACAAATCAAACCCTGTTGTAAAAAAATCAGGTGACAAGGAAACATACCTGGCTTGACCTTAGTACTGGAAAGGAGGCAAAAATCTCCCTGGATAATTTACAAGAAAAAGCCATCTGTGGTAGCCAGCATCTAAGATGGCCCCAGTGATCTCTGCCTTGTGACATTCACACTCTTGTATGTATTCACCTCCTACATTGAATAGACTTACTTACTTAGGTGATAGAAGATTGCAGAAATGACCATGTGTGATTTCTGAGACTAGATCACATAAAATATTAAGGCTTCTACTTTTTTTCAGTTCCTTAAAGAACTGCATAATGAAATAATGAAATATTTGTTTTCTTCTAGAGTTTAAATTCTTGCCTCAGTTATATCTGCTCACTTAATCCTCTAGATCCACCAGTTCTGCTGATGTTTCCAAGAGGTCCACACATGTGGACTTCAACCAGTGCCATAGCTAAAGCTTCAGGATGCAGCAATAATGTACACCCTGAGGCCACCTGAGGCCTATGCAGTGGCTTAGCCACTTTCTAGGGTTTGTGTTGTCTTTCTAGGGACCACATCTTTGCTTAAGGCCCAAAGTGTGCAGCTTTGCTTTGTAGAAATATAAGCTACAAAGTCCTGACATAAGCTATAGTCATCTTCCAAGGTCAAAATATGAGGTGGCTTAAGACTTAAAGCCTCTTACAGAAGTTAAAAGCTATCTACAAAACTGTGAAAACCCACCTGGCATAATACAACCTCTTAACTTGCTAAAGTTAAAACATGTTCAATATACCCTAAAGTGTGAAGCTCAAAGATACACACTTTACCTCACCAAAAGCCTCTTTGTGTATATATTTTGTCATCCAGAATTTAACTCCCTATTTATTTACTGATAGTTACAGCCCAGCATTTCAGATGTTGGGGTCTTTGAGGTTACACCTCTCAAATGCGGGCCTCCTTACTATAGAGGAAGGCCTGCCCCTGTATCTTACAGCATGGAAGAGAACAGCTGGAAGAATGTACTCTCTACAAGCAAATTAGCTTCCTAGCTGAAGACATTAAACTACTTATGCCCATTTTCTCAAACTCATCGCTCAGGTAGTCCCCACTCCTCCCTGGGAGGAGGAGTGGGGGCTGCTGAATCTTT
>NW_006798649.1:81860-146349 GCF_000442215.2 Lipotes vexillifer | reverse complement strand
AACCCGTGTCCCCTGCATCGGCAGGCGGACTCTCAACCACTGCGCCACCCGGGAAGCCCCTGCCTGAATCTTAAGTGCACATTTAGAAAATATTCTATGTGGCAAATAGGAAATAAACATAATGCACTTTTGTCTAGTGAAGTGCTGTTATCAAGTTCAAGCTCATATTGCTCGCCACACGACAGGCCAATAAATCAAAAAGTAAGAATGGTGACTTTATTCGCAAAGCCAGCAGACTGAGAAGCTGGCAGACTAGCGTTCCACACAACCATCTTACCCGAGTTAGAATTCAGGATTCTTCTATACTAAAAGGGGAGGGGGTGTGGTTGGTTGTTGCAGACTTCTTGGTGCTGGCCAGAGCCCAGAGGGGATGTGATAATCCTTTGTTCTTGCAGGTGTCCACATTTGTCTGGTCACTATGTTCCTATAAATCTCCAACAAGACAAATTATTTTCTGCTCTGCAACTTTTTATCTCTATATGAATGAAAAAGTGTTATGGCTTTAAAGATCAAGCCTGGGAGGGAGAGCCTTGAGAAAGGGCTATAGGCAACATTCTTTTACAAACGTGCAGAGCCAGCATGACTAAGCACAGGCGACAGAGCACAAAGGTAAGAGCTAAAGGAATAGATCCAATATGGAGTCAGGTTTGTTCTTCTCTGTTAGAGTATGATGGTGGCCTCAACAAAAAGCATTTGTGGGATTGAGTCACAAGCTGAACTAGCCACTTGTTTCATGTATCACCATTTACTTGAAAGAATGACTTACAAACCATTGTTATGGAGACTTTGGTATTGGAAGACACTTTCTTGAAAATGAAAAAAGTAAGCCTATTGACAGTATTTGTTGCCAATGAAAAACTTTGAGATTTCTGAAAATTAAAATATTAGAAAAGTTGTGTCTGCCACTCTGAGCTCAGATCCTTAATACTTACATAGCCTTTTCTGATGATATCAGTGCTAATGCAAATGAAAGTGATTTTTTTCTATATTGTTTAATGAAATATGTTAACATTTGGAAGATATGCATAACTCTGTGAACCAATAATTTCCAAATAACCAAATGCATGATGTTACAAAATTATGCACAGTTAAAAATTTCATTCAAAGTGAAAAATAGGTCAATAGATTCTAATTTAACAGAGTATGAATGATTCATTGAAATGGTTTTAGGTTTCACAATGCAACTAACCTTTTATTGAATTTTGGTATAGTATCAAAGAAGAATATATAGAATTATTTGAAAAGATTATTAAAATACTTCTCCATTTTCCATATTTTCATATTGGCATGAGGCTAGATTTTCTTCGTATGTTCCAACCACGACAACATATCACAACAGATTGAATGCAGAAACATATGAGCTATCTTCTATTAAGCCAGACATTAAACAGATTTGCAAAACAGTATTTTATATCCAAACAAATGAACTTTCCTGGGTGAAGACAACAAAAAATATTTTCAGATATGCAAGGGCTCAATAAATAGAATACTTACTTGCCCTTCTTTAAAGAAATTACTTGAAGGTTTACTTCTGCCATTCAGCGTATGAGTAATTGTGACTGTAAGAATGGAGAAATTGGGTGATAAAAGGATGGTTTTGTGATTTATAAATTGTCTCCAAATTACTTGTACTATGGTTGGAAGAGGAGCTGTACCTTAAGGGGAAGGAATGTTGGACAGACAAAAACTAGGAGTCAGCACATCACCTTGTCAAAGTCCCTCTGTTTAGAATGTTTATCTCCCTCTGTGCTCATCTTAATCCTATTTATATTTCAAGACAAAGCTCAGATCCCACATAGAATCATATAATCTTGGTACTGGATAGGAGCAGGAGAGAGGAAAATAATTTATATTGAGATCTATTATTATGCACCTATCTGCATATTTAAAATTCATTCACATTTAATCCCTATAGAAAACCAGAAGAATAGGTTTTTGTTATCCCCATCTTATAGACAAGGAAATCAAAGTTCAAAGAAGTTAAACCACTGTCCCCATTGTCATCTTACTAGCTAGAGGTATGATGGGGACTCAAACCTTGATCTTTTTTACTTTGAAGTCCATGCCCTTTGTGGTTCACTATACTACCTTAAAGTTTGTTTAATCTAAATAAGCTCGACCACTCTGTTGTTTAAATTCTCCTTAGACATCCTCATGAATGCTTAGCAGCCCAATTCCCTCCAGGGACAAAGAATTCCACACATTTTAGTGCAGCCCATTATATCTATTGACTGCATTAGTTTCTCTCAATATTAAGCTGACATAGTTCTTCTGAAACCCTTAACCATAAATCCTAATAATGCCCTTTGGGGTTATGCATAATGAACTAGTACTGAGAGACTGTTAGTGGGATATCTATTCTTTGCTTCTTAACAAGGGAATAGAACCTTACCTCAGCACTGAGGTAGATGTACCTTGAAGTCAATGAAGCTGAAGCTTGAAGCTTCACTTGCCTGAAGCCCTGTGAGTGCTGGCAGCTGCTGGGAGTTGTGAAGTGCTCTAAATGGATAGGGGAACATTGCAATTAGGAAGCAGGTCTGGCAAATTGGCTAAAGAGATCTCAGAAGAAAGGGACCTGAAACTCCAAAGCTCCAGTAATGGGTTATGATTTCTTTTCTCATACTTAAGAAATATCTACTTTTGTACCTAATTTTGCACTATAAAATTTGTATTATATTCCTTAAAGAGGGCTCCAAAATTGTATTCAGTCCCACAAATTCTGAACTGATTCAATCCATAGCAGTCCTGTTAAAATATATTTTCAATACTGTATTTATATCCTGGTATTTACTTGAGAGAAATTAATTCTTATTTCATTTAACCCGTTGTTATTTTGGATCTTTATCACAGTAGCCAGACCAATATCATGATACAAGATGTTTAATTTTTTGTTCTGCCATGTGCATACATGACCACCACACTATTACCTCCTCCAGAGTAAGCTGGTCCAGGGGGAGGTGTGACCCAGGCCAGGCTAGTAATTTCTGCCCATGATTTTCAAACTGTGTCTGTTAAGAGAGACAGTCTCTTCTTTTACCTGCATTTAAAGCTGGGTAGCATAGGATCACCTGGCATTTGTGTTTCTTTACAATTTCTCTCATTACTTCCATATGGAGGACACCAGTAGGCATTAAGAAACAAGAGGAAAAGAGAAGAAAGGATAAAAGCTATAGATGTCTGCCTTTTCAGTTGTTCCATGACCCTAGATGCATTTCTGCCCTTCTTGTAGTTTGGTTCATCAGTTATTCCTTGATCAAGAAATTATACCAATATCCTTCTAATAAATTCCTGGCTTTCTCCAAGGTAGTTAAATAGGATTTCTGTCTCTTGCAACCAAGAGGCCTACCTTTTAAACTCATTATACACTCTCATAAGGCATAGGTAAAGAAAGCCAGGGAATTCCCATGTTAACAACTTGCCTATGACTGTATCTTCTGAGCTCCTAGGTCCATAGATCCAATTACCTAACTGACAGGATATCACAAAGTCACCTCAAACTCACTTTCACCTCTCCTTTCAAACTTCTGCCTCCAGGGTTCCCCATCACAGTAAATAACATCATTACTCACACTCAGGTGCTCAAGTCACAAAGTTGGATGAGGTCCATGCCTTATAAAACCTAATATGCCCTGGGCCCTGCTTGCCTCTCTAGTTTAACCATATACTGTTCCTCCCTCCATTCTCTACCCTCCAGCCACACTGGTTTATCTAAAATTAATGAGGTAACATCTCCCCAGTGTTCTGCCACCTTCCCCATTTTGCTTAGAACTTTCCTATGCAAAACCTTACCTCCTATGCAAGGTACTTAAAATGAAGAGCTATGGAAGTCCCTGGCCCCACAGGCTCCCTCCGCCTTCCTTAGGTCTCTCAGAAATAAAAGCATCCTATTCCTCACACATCTAGGAGTTTCAAACAAATAGTGTAGAAACAGAAAAAAACTATAGAGATCACAGTTTTGTAGTGACGTGAGTCAAGGGCCATGTTAACTTAGTTTTACGTGGATTGACTTAGTTAGGGCCCAATCTCACATAACAAATTAACAATTGGACCTCTGCTGCCACCCTGGTAAGAAAATTGATCCTGCATGTCCCTTGCTTTCTCATTCTGCTCTCTTCTTAATCAAAATCTCTCAGAGAAGCATCTGATTAGTGCCTGTATTCATGCCTGTGCCATAGCTGCAAGGGACACTGAGACAGTGAGGGACTGGCTTCTCCTTTGGGGAGGTAGGACTCATAATTGCAGAAAACCCCCACAAGGGAAGGATGATCAAAAGATGCTGGGAGACCTCAAAGCATAAGTGTCCCCTCCTCATTGCTTAACCCAGTCAGCTCATGACATTCATCTGACCATGGAGATTGCCTTATGATAAGCATCTGACCCATTTCAGGCCAAGGAGACACTGGGGAGGTTTGTGGGGTTATTGTAAAAGAAGATCTCTCATTCTTAAGCTCTATTTGAAGCTAGCCCTCCCTCTTTCAGGACAGTGTGGTTTAGGGACATGAGACCTGGAACTATTGCAGCAATTTTGTAACCACCAGAAAAGCTATGCCAAAGATAAAGCTAGCACAGTAGGATGCAGAGTGGAGATATGGGAAGATAATGAGAAACTGAATTTCACTGATCCTGAAGTCTGAGCATTATACCTCTGGCTCTTACTATTAATTACATGAACCAATATGTCATTTAAGCCAGCTTGAAGTTTTATTTGTCTAAAAAAACACACATCTGACAAAGGACTTGTATCCATAATATATAAACAACTCTCAAAACTCAGTAATAAAACAAACAAGCCAATTAAGAAAAAGGGCAAAAGATTTGAAGAGATACTTCACCAGAGAAGATATATAGATGGTAAACAAGCACAAGAAAAGATGATCAACAACATTAGTTATTAGGAGTAAATTAAAACCACAATGAGAAACTACTACACATCTGTTAGAATGGCTAAAATTAAAAATCTGACAGTACCAAGTGCTGACAAAGATATATAGCAACTGGAACCTTCACACATGCTAGTGGGAATAGAAAATGGAACAGCCACTTTGGGAAACAGTTTGACAGCTTTTTTCTTTACTTTTTTTTTTGCTTATTAAAGACTTTATATTTTAGAGCAGTTTTAGGTTCACAGCTACTTTTCAAGTTAAACATACAGTTACCATATGACTCATCAGTCCCACTCCTATGTAGTTAACCCAGAGAAATGAAAACTTATGTTCACACAAAAACTTGTACATATATGTTCATGGTGGTTTTATTCATTGTCACAAAAAACTGGAAACAACCCAAATGTCCTTCAGCTGGTGAAAGGATAATGAAACTATGATACATTCATGGAATGAAACACTACTCAGCAATAAAAGGGAACAGATTACTGACACATGCAACAACATGGATGGATCTCAAAAGTATCATGGTAACTGAAAGAAGTCACATGCAGAAGGCTACATATGTGTGATTCCACTTATATTACATCTGGAAAAAACAAAATTATAGGGACAGAAAACAGATAAGTGGTTGCCAGGGCCTAAGGTTGGGGTGAGGTGGGGGAGATTGACTACAAAAGGGATTTGTGAGGAGGGGGGAACAAAATTGTTCTGTATCTTGATTGCAGTGGTGTTTACATAACTGCATACATTTGTCAAAACTCACAGAACTGTACTCACAAAAATAGTGAATTTTATTATAGGTAAAATTTTTTAAGTGAATAATTTTTTTTTAAGTTCTGCCTCTATAGTGGCTCTCAATCTTTTGGATAAAACAGTTCTAATCCTCAGGAAACTTTTAGTGCAAGTGGTAAATGATGGTGCCTGGTCTAAGCAGTCTAATATTAAGATGCACACAACTAAACATAAATCAAAGATAGACAAGCACAAATGCGTGCAACTTCAAAAATTAATACATATAAATATTGAAATAAATGTAACAAGATAAAGTTAGTATGAGAAAGCTCCCTGGAAAGGATAAGCAGAAGTTATAATGATAAAATCTTGCAAGGATCTGAAAACGCTTGGGAATGTATGGATATTTATAAAAATGCAGATTTCGTAATTTTTTTTTGCAGTCCCCTACAAGGTCTAGCATAATATTGTGCATATTGCTGGTATTTGGTAAATAATTTTTGTTTAGTCTTGTTTTTACATAAGACTCATAAATAAGAATTGTTCAAAGGATTGTAAAATCAAGGGGAGTGTCCAGAAGAAGATCCTATGTACCAGCTCCAGAGCTGGCTCAGATCTCCAAAGCTTTTCCCCTTGTTATGAGCAAAGTTTAGGGTTGGCCACCTTGTAATACCTTGATTCAGGATAATTGAGGTCCAGCATGTTTTGCAGTCTGAGTAACTAGTATCAAACTTGTGCTCCCTGCTCTACACAAAGATGTAGGTTCTGATGGATAAAAGAACACAAACCCCCACCTGCCCATGTGGGCGTCCTTCCTGCGGCAGCCCCCTCTGCTCGCCTTCCTCTCTCCTGCTTGACTGCAGGGCTCAGTGTTCTGCAGAAATCCCCCTGATGGTATCTTGTTTCCCAGATCTGCAAGGTCCTCCCAGCTGCAGATTGGTGATGTGACAATTAACCTTCAAAGTGACCTGATCCCAGGTCTGAGGCACATAGCAGCAACCACCTCCGGAAAGTCAGCACCTTGCAAGCCCACTAGTACCCCACAAATCTGGCGCTGCTGGGATTTGCCAGAGTGGAAGAAAACTTTAATTAACCGTCTTTACTCACCCCACCAGGGCCCTAAAAGGCCTTGACTTCTCCCCATCAAAACAGTCCCTTTCCCAACAAGCTATAGGCTAGATAGTGTAAAGAATTAATTTTATTCAAATAGATCCTGTAATTCTCTCTCCTTTAGGACACCTCCTAGCTGAACACTTCCCCTGGACACTGAACTCTCAACTTTTTTTGTCAAGCTTTTCTTCATTCTCAACTCTAAAATCTTATTCGTGAAAACATCTTACTCCTATTTCACCATTATTTTGGTTTCGGTTCTCTGTTATTGCAGGTTGGAACTTCATAAGTATACCTATCTCAAATTTTAATGCCACAGAATGCAGGAACTGGCTCTGATCTTATATAGTGGAACCTAGCAGCACATGATTTTTAAAGTAATGAACACATAACGTAGATGCGAAAACAAAGTCTAGTGAAAAATATTCACAACTTCCCCTCTAGCAAATGCCTTCCTGCATATAAGGCAAGAGAAGGGGATTCCATGAGTCACCATGAAGTTTAGGGACTGAAAGTAACCCGTTCTCTTCCAAAAGGTTTTCTGGGTATACGTTTTTAAAATGCAATAAGGCAAAAGGTTTGCTTTCATCTCTTTTCCCCATTTCACATGTTCAGAACTACAAGAATCCCAAACAAACAATTCATAAATAAGCCAGTTCACATGTACTTATATTTATTATACATTTTAATTGTAAAATATTTTTCACATTCAGTGCCAGAATATAGACACTGTAACCTTACCCGCTGCCTCATACAGGCACAGCACACGCTCCTCTCCTTTCCTCATGGTGAACAGGCGACGCCCAAGGCCTGCCTCCGCTAACTCTTACTTTGCCCCAGTTCTCCCAATAGGGCTCAGGTGCCCTGTAAGTTTCATCCTTCCGGTTGTGGTCAGACCTGGGAGAGAATTTCCCAAAGACAGGAAGTACCATGGAAACCTGGGGAAATGTCCCTACCCAACTCACAAAAGAGAAGTTTGGAAGAACCTACAGAGCAATTTGTGGGCCTTAAGTTTGTGCATCCTAAACAAAGGCGGCCACCCAGAGGATGTCTCCCCAGGCGACTCAGTCACACACCACAGAATGGCTCTTACACCAGGCGAGACCAAGACTAGTGGGAAGTGGGAATTTTCTAGCCAGTCAGCTTTTACCCAGGGCTCTGGGGAAAAGTCTCTAAGGAGGAAGATTTAGGACCAAATGGGGAAAATGAAAAGCAACACCTAGATCAGCCAGATGCAGAAAGAACAAGCAAGCCATTCCTGAGTGGAGTTGGGAGGGGCTCCCCACAACAATGGGATGCATAAATTAACACCTCCACTTGGGAGCTATCAGTTCACACCAACATAACACATCAAGGCAGTAAGGCAAGCCAGAGAGCTGTTTAAAATGATCAGGGGGACGTCCTTGGTGGTGCAGTGGTTAAGAATCTGCCTGCCAATGCAGGGGACATGAGTTCGAGCCCTGGTCCGGGAAGATCCCACGTGCTGCAGAGCAACTAAGCCCGTGCGTCACAACTACTGAGCCTGTGCTCTAGAGCCTGTGAGCCACAACTACGGAAGCCCGTGTGCCTAGAGCCTGTGCCGTGCAACAAGATAAGCCAACGCAATGAGACGCCTGTGCACCGCAACGAAGAGTAGCCCCTGCTCACCGCAACTAGAGAAAGCCCGCACACAGCAACGAAGACCCAACGCAGCCAAAAATAATATAATTAAAAAAAAATAAAATAGAATTATGGGGGCAGGAAAGGCTGCAAGCTGGGTTCTGTCATCAACGCCATAGTAACATTCTTGAGGCAAGGTACCAAGAACCTCTGGGTCTCCGTATCTTTCAGGACAACAGAAATGTCCCAGGCAACACAGGTATAGGACCTAAGGGCTCTAGGTTTAAAACTGTTTGTTCCCTGTGCCTGTGAGAAGTAAGTTATTCTAACTTCACAGGACACTTTATTCACACTTCAGATAGGCTTTACATATATTCTCTCATGTGATCCTTAGGATAACACTGTGAAATGGCGATTTCTTTCCATTTTACAGAAGAGGAAACTAAGCTTTACAGAGATCGCAGCTTGTGGAGATGTAGTGGATTAAGCTCGGCAGCACGGTGGTGTCTCTGGCCCCATCTGGTGCTCTTCGCGTTGTCTGGTAGTTTCCAACCTTTGCTTTGCAAGCCCTTCACAACGACTCCATGGAGAAGTCTGTGTGATTTTGTGGAGGCTCTTAAAGCAGGTCAGAAACAATGCCTGACTTTGGTACAGCCCTTTGCTTCCAAGTACATTTGATTCCCTCAGCAATCATCAGAAGGTTGCTAGGCCTCACTTTCCCCTGATGCTGCAATGATTAAGAAGGACAAATAATACATAGATAGGGCCCTGGGTGCCTTGAAAGCAAGCCTGGCTTCTGTAGGAACCAGCTTCGCGGGGCTGTGGTGAGAGAAGTGGGCAAAGCAGAAGGAAGTCTGTTACCGATACTTGGTGCCATCAGGTGATAACACAACCGTTCATCTTCCTGTTGAAGAGTTTGAAGTGCTCTCACAGTTATGAATGAAATTCCCTCAGATTGGTTTTTTAAAATTCCTTTAAAACACCAAGCTCTTAAATGAGTTACAGTAGCTTCCCGCCTCAGCGACTGCTCCGACACAACATGCTGTGTGCTCCTTATGTTTGTGGCTGCCTATCATCTGAGCCCCCTTCCTGTAATGGAGGAATTCCCTGCCATTTGAACTTAAGTAAAAAGCAGGGCCAGTGTCCCACTTTAGAAGTAGAAGGACCAGATACTTACTTTCGCAGCACCTGTTGCAGCTGGGGAGTAGGCACGGGATCTGAGCTTGGTCAGTTGGATATGAGCACCTGGGGTTTTGACTCAGGAAAGAGTAATGCAGAGAAAGAAGCAGAGAAACAGAATTTATTCTAGCAAAAGCTAGAATATCTAGTTTCCATGCCAGGGATGGCATGCAATGTCCAGTGCTGGCAGCAAGAAAGGCTTCATCAGACTGGCTCCATGGTATGAGTTTGGCTATGGCTGTGGCTGCCTCCCTCCTCTTTATTTATATGCCCATTTTCAGAGCTTGAGTCTCCAGGAAATCCTATGAACTATCCAGCTCCTTCTTCTGGCTTCCCAGGCCCAAACTTTGGAGATGTCTTTGAGTCTTCTTTGTAACCCTATATCCAATCCATCAGGAAATTCTGAAAGTGGCCTCTCTCCTCCACCAGTACCCCCTGGCCTGAGCCACCATTATCCCTCACCAGTTCCTGCAACAGCCTCTTAACTGGCCTTCCTGCTTCCGCCTTTGTTCCCATACCGTCCTGTCTCCATGTAGCAGCTCGTGATCTTTTAAAATTTTCAGCCAGACCCTGTTACTCCTCTGATCAAAACCATCCCACATCTCTGATCTTACTCAAAATAAATGTCAAAATACTTACTGAGGTCTCCATGACTGGCCCCTTGCTTGCTACCTTTCTAATCTTATCTCCCTTCTCTTCCTTACTTGCTCTGCTTTGGCCACACAAGCCTCCCTGCTTTACTTCAAACTGCTGAGCACACTCCTGATCCCAGACCTTAGCCTTGCCATTCCCTCTGCATGGAGCACTCTTCCCCAAGATGCCCAAGATGCCAATGTGACTTGCTGAGTAGAGAGACCAGTCAGGTCTCTACTTAAATGTTATTTTATCAGATAGGCCACCTTGACCACCCTATTTAAGATAGCACTCCTTTCCTCTGCCAGATCCCCTCTCTTTTTTTTTCTCACATCTGAATCATTCCTCTTTATTTTTCTTCTTTAGCACGTGAAACATATTTATGCGTTAGTTGATTATCTTCCCTACTACAATGTAAATTCCTTGAAAATAGGGACTTTGTTTTCTGCTATATCCCCAAGGGCCTAAAAAAAAGTACCTAGCACATAGTGAGCACTCAAGAAATATACATTAAGTAGATGTGTTGACCAAATAAATTCCATTTCTGCTTTTACCAGCTACAGTTGGTTTCTGTTTCTTACAACATAAACTCCCAAGAACCTTACCTGATAGACATAGTGTAAGGCCCAGTACTCTGGAGCATCAAATTGATCTTTCGTTTAGTGACCCTAGGCAAACTTACTTAACATCCAGGGACTCAGTTTCTTTATATGTTGCCCCTCTTTAACATAATTTTACAATTTCTTCAAAAAGTCAAATTTCAAAGCAACAATAGAATGGTGGTTTTTCCAAATTACTTCAAGCTTTTCTTTTTAATAAATTTATTTATTTTATGTATTTATTTTTGGCTGCATTGGGTCTTCATTGCTGAGCACGGACTTTCTCTAGTTGCGGCGAGCAGGGGCTACTCTTCATTGCGGTGCGCAAGCCTCTCATTGCAGTGACTCCTCTTGTCGCAGAGCACAGGATCTAGGTGCGCGGACTTCAGTAGTCGTGGCACTTGGACTCTAGAGCGCAGGCTCAGTAGTTGTGGCGCACAGGCTTAGTTGCTCTGCGGCATGTGGGATCTTCCTGGGCGAGGGCTGGACCCCGTGTCCCCTGCATTGGCAGGCAGATTCTTAACCACTGTGCCACCAGTGAAGCCCCCAAATTACTTCGTTCTTTAACTTTTACAATTAGCTAAATATCTTCTTAGAAACAAGTCACTTCTCCGCAAGGTTTTCTTATTCTCATCTAATTCTTTTTATTTATTTATTTATTTGTTTGTTTATTTATTTATTTGGCTGTGCCGGGTCTTAGTTGCGGTGTGCAGGATCTTCACTGCAGCGTGCGGGATCTTTTTTTTAGTTGCAGCATGCGGGCTCTTAGTTGAGACACGCGGGATCTAGTTCCCTGACCAGGGATCGAACCTGGGCCCCCTGCACTGGGAGCGTGGAATCTTAACCACTGGAACTCCAGAGAAGTCCCTCAGCTAATTCTTATATATTGCCAATGCCACTTGTCACTATTGCCACCCGTATCACCATCACAATCATCACTAAATAAAAGTAACAATCTAAAATATAGTATAGGATTTGGGATAAATAAACGCTAAGGAAGTTCAGAGCAAGGGAAAGTTCATCATGAATGGGGTTGAGAAATGGGTAGGACTGGAGCCAGGCTTGAACGAAAGATAGAATTAAGGTGATCAGAGGGGAAAGGTGGTCTACACGCACTTTATACACATGAAACGAGCACTGCAGGTACATGATGAGTGGGTGGAAGAATCAGAATCAAGCAAGGTTTCATAGGGATACCCACAAGCTATACACTAGCTTCTCTTGATTTCTAGGAAAAGATTTCGATCTCATAGTTTAAAGCTGTGTCTCAGGCCTTTCTCTAAACTGTACCCATATATACATCCTCAACCAATCTTGCTTCCTCCATCTTCTTACAGTCGAAGACTGTATAAACATTTTTTTAAAGTTCGTTTGCATCATTCATTGACTTCTATAAAATGGTAGTCCTTTACCTCTTTAACTACTACCAAACTAAGTTTTTCCCTTCCTATACTTATTATATATTTTAATGTATATACTGTACTTTCCAATTACTCCTGTAAATTTTTATCTTTTAGCCCAACATTAGAGCTTATTACTTAGTACTTGGAATTCTAACTCTCTAGGTCACTATAGTACAGTTTATGTCACCTGATAATTTCATATAAGTATTTCTTGTAGGTCTTTATCCAAGTTGTTGAGGAAAACGTTGTATGAAGTAAGGCCTGGGCCCTCAGAGTTCTCTCACCAAGTTGAAATTGATCTTATCAGTATTTGGGTTTAACTTTTCAATCAACAATAAATAAATTCACCAACTATTTTTGCAGGGAAGAGATTGAGGTTTGTTTAGTAAATAGAGCAACAGACTGAGATTTCTATGAACGTGATTTTGCCACAGATTTGCCACTGACTTTGTCAAGTTAACTAACTTCTTTTGACTCATTTGGAAAATGAGAGGCCAACACTAAACTCATTACCTGTTCCAAAATTCAGGGATTTTATCATCTAGTCCATATTTCTCCATGAAAAGAGACAATATTGTACTATCTCTTTAAGTACCCATTTTCTCTCTCAAAGACGGAGCAATAATATTTCTCTTTGGCCTAATTAATGGCATTTCAGCAAAAGTGAGTCTCACAATATTCCCAAGGATAGTCTAATTTCAATTCATTCTAAAAAACTTTGTTGAGTGCACGCATACTGTGCCCGGCATTGTACTAAGGGTCTTCTAAAAGAAATCACCAACAGTAAAAAACAAAGTTAATTACCAAATAAACCCTGCATTCCCCAGTTGCCTCCTGCTCATTGATTTTGGATCTGTGCAGAACTATGTAAGTGTGTCTCAGACTCCTTTCCATGGACACTAGCCATTGTAGTTTCCACAGCATCAATCTTTACTCATTTCATTAAAAGAACTGTATCTTGTCCTTGAATTCTCTGAGAGATTCTCTCATTCCCTCAGCGGCCTTATATGATTAATCATTTCCTTCATTCTATTTTTCCAGTGTTCCTTCTGGGACCTTGAGGGAAATGGGAATTATATCAGTTAGGATTTGATTAGGGATGAAGACCACTAGGAATGACATCGAATAAAGGATTTATTATGGGGATTGGGTCTTTTACAATCCTGGGAGCCAAGCAGTCTACGTAAATCTGTTGCTCCTGCATCCAGTGCTGGGCCTGAAGTCTGCAAGGCCAGCAGTTGGAAAGGGGAGATAGACTGGATGTGGGAGACACAAAGGACCAAGTGCAACCTGTGAGGACAAAATGGAACTGTGTGTGGGTCTTTCTCACTCCTACTCTAAAAGCTGGTTTTCCTTAGCATACAGGAAAATTTCCGGTACTTGCACATGGCCCAGAATTTGGAGAGAATGAAGGAGGATATCCAGTGGGAGATGTGGCCTGCACCAAACCAACAAAATGAGCCAGTGGATAATTGATGACGTGTGAACTGCATAACTGCTGAAACCCTGCACTGACCTTCAGAGCACAAAACTGGCTACTATTTCTACTTTCAAAATCTCATGCAAACTTCTCTTGTGGACAATTCTAACCAAGAACCTTGCAGAGAAGGAAGGAAATTATGGGAAATGTAGTTCTAGCTTAGCTACTGTTGACACAGTACAAAGCCATCATAAGAATCAAAACACAGCTAGACAACAGCTCTTACAAACTTTTTCTCTTTTATTGTTCAGAATCTTTTGAAGTATTCATTCCCAAATTCCCTGCTGCTGTACTTGTTTCTGTTATCAGGCTACGGGGGAAAAAAATGAAACCTACAGAAAAAAAAGACTTCAAAAATTTTTACAGAGGAAATTCTAAAAATTATTTTAAAACATAAAAAAACTAAATAAAAAAGCATACTCTATGTTCATAGATGGGAAGCCTCAATATTAAAGTTAATAAGAAAGTAAGTTAGGGGCAGTGGTCCCCAACCTTTTTGGCACCAGGGACCGGTTTTGTGGAAGACAATTTTTCCACGGACGGGGATTCGGGGGGGATGGTTCAGGCAGTAACGCAAGCGATGGGGACCGCTGCGGAGAGGCAGATGAAGCTTCACTCGCTCGTCCGCCACTCACCTCCTGCTGTGCGGCTCTGTTCCTAACAGGCCACGGACCAGTACCGGTCCGCGGCCCAGGGGTTGGGGATCCCTGGTTAGGAGATTTCCCTAGCAGACCAGGGGTTAAGACTCTGCGTTCCCAATGCAGGGGGCGCGGGTTTTATCTCTGGTGGGAGAACTAAGATCCCACATGCTGCACGTCTCAGCCAAAAAAAAAAAAAAGGAAGTAAGTTAGGACCAAATTAATCTAAAAATTTGATAAGATTCCAGACAAGGGCTTTCCTGGTGGTGCAGTGGTTAAGAATCTGCCTGCCAGTGCAGGGGACACGGGTTTGGGCCCTGGTCCAGGAAGATCCCACATGCCACAGAGCAACTAAGCCCGTACGCCGCAACTACTGAGCCTGCCCTCTAGAGGCCGTGAGCCACAACTACTGAGCCCACGTGCCACAGCTACTGAGCCCATGCGCCTAGAGCCAGTGCTCCACAACAAGAGAAGCCACCGCGGTGAGGAGCCCGCGCACCACAACGCTGCTCACCGTGCGCAGCAAGGAAGACCCAATGCAGCCATAAATAACTAACTAACTAAATAAATAAAATTTATTAAAAAAAAGATTCCAGACAAAATCCTAAAAGACTTGTTTTGTAGAACTTATACTTCACATAAAAGATTAAAAGGTCAAGAATAGCCAGGAGTATCAAAACCTATAGGTGGTTGCCAGAGGTGGGGGTTTGAGGGAAGTGGGAAAAATGGGTGGAGGGGGTCAAAGGGTGTAAACTTCCAGTTATAAAATAAATGTCATAGGGATGTTAAAAAAGACCTATAATAAGGACATGATATTGAACACCATGGTAATAGTATAGGGATTATCAAGGCTGCCAGTGAAGCAGAATAAAGAGGTAGGTGCAGATACATAAAATGTGATCAATGTGACACCACAAATTGTGTAGCAAAAAATTAATTATTGAAAAATTGATATTAGAATAATCAATAATCCACAACTGAAAAAAGTATAATAGATCCCTGTTTTATATCATGTACAGAAAGAAAAATCCAGGTAGATCAAGACCTAAATGCAAGAAGCAAAATTTTAACATTTTAAGAAGAGAATTGGAGAATTCTCCAATTCTCACTGGAGAATTTTTTTATACTTCGGATGGAAACCTTACGGAAAAAACCCAATAATTTTGAAAGTATTATAATGTAAAAATTCTGTACAACAAGACACCATAAAGTGAAAAACAAGCCAAAGGCTAAGGGAATATAATTGCAATAAACGTAATTGACATGGGTTAACATTTAGAATATGTAAAGAACCCCTACAACACAATAAGAAAATGAAAAACAGCTTAACAGAAAAATGAGCAAAAGATATGAGCAAGCAATTTGGAAAAGAGAAAATGTAACAGGCAAGAGCCAAATCTGACTACATGTTGGATCTGTTTCTTTAACTTTTGCTTCCCGATACTTCTGTTCACTAAAAGGGTACTGTCTATACATAATGGCCTGCCTCGAGGAACCCTGCCCCTATGCCTGAATGTTAAACCAAAGTGCCTTTGTTCAGGGAAACATCTGGACCCTGTCCACCTGTGGATGGCTGCAAGAAAGAATACTTAACACATCCCCTCCACGAGGCTGACCATTCCAGGGGATATTTGCCATTAGTCTGCCATCTTCTCAGTCTGCCGGCTTTCTGAATAAACTCGTATTCCTTGCCTCAACAGCTTGTCTCTGATTCATTGGCTTGTCATGCGGCAAGCAGAGCGAGTTTGGACTTAGTAACAAAAACACAAGAAAGGAAACTCAATCTCTCTACTATGAGAAATACACATTAAAATAACAGATCACTCATATTCATCAGATCAAAAAAAAAACAAACCATGTTAAAGTCTACAAAAACAAATAGTGGTGAGGATGTGAAGAATTAGGACCTTACACACTGCTAACATCTCTATTCCTAGGTATAAACAATCTACTCTAGAAAACCCTTTGTGTATGTACAATGAGAAATGTATAAGAAAATTCATTGCAACATTGATGTAACATTGAAAATTGCTAATGATATAAATGTCCATTAATAGGTCACCAAATAAATATAAATTGAGGTATATTCATTCAATAAAAAATATTCAGGGGCTTCCCTGGTGGCGCAGTGGTTGAGAGTCCGCCTGCCGATGCAGGGGACGCGGGTTCGTGCCCCAGTCTGGGAAGATCCCACGTGCCGCGGAGCGGCTGGGCCCGTGAGCCATGGCCGCTAAGCCTGCGCGTCCGGAGCCTGTGCTCCGCAACGGGAGAGGCCACAACAGTGAGAGGCCCGCGTAACGAAAAAAATAAAAAACAAAAAAATAATAATAATAAAAAATATTCAATAGTTAAAATTAATGTATTAGAGTTACATACACCAACATGAATAATATATAAAAAATAATCTGGAATAGAAAAACAATTTGCAGAATTATATATTTATAGTGTGACACCATTTAAATGAAGTTTAGACATAGGCAAAACAATAGAATATATTATAGTATATAGTAAATGTATAAAGGCATGCAGGAAAATGATATATACTAACATAATGGACACCCCTGGGGAGAAAGAGAAGGGGATTATATCATAAAGAGTACAAAGTGGGTTCAACTATATACATTAATGTTTAATTTCTTTTTAAAAAAATCTGAAGCAAACATGGCCAAATGTTAAGATTTGAGAACCTGGGTGATGGATACCTTGCTTTTAAATTAGTCACTATATTTCCTGTTTGCCTGAAATAGTTTGTAATTTAAGTGGAAGAAAAGAAGACAAGAAGTTTGTAATTTAAGTAGAAGGAAAGAAGACAAGAGCAATTCCAATAGGGGCACCCCACCCATCTCCTACTCAATGCCACAATTTTGCTGCTGTGTCTCCTTCACAGTAGATCACCATGGTAGAATGAAGAGGAAAAAGTCCTGTTTTTCATAGATTTGAGTTCTGGTCCTAACTTGGTCCCTTTTGAGTTGTGTGAATTAACTCAAGTCACACGATTCAAAAGGTACAGAGCTAGGATTATTTGAATTAGTATTGAGTTGGTTTCCTTTCTGTAAAATAGAAAAAAAGTAAACCCAGTTTTCAAAGTGGTTGTGAAGATTACCTGAAACAGCTTATGTAAGATAACTCACAGAGTGCCTGTCTATAGACATATGATAAACAAACGCAGAGTGAATGAGTGATTTCCTTCACCTATTTCTGACTTCCTGCCCTTCTGTTCCCACTCTCAGTGCCCTATCCTCAGCCTGATTTGCTGAAAGGCATGAATTTTCTTGGTTTTCTCATAAACCTTCAATTTTTTCCTGTCACTCCTAAAAGGTAAGGGCAGTTTCTTTTTCACATTCTGTAGATGAGGAAACTGAAGCCCATAAAAATGAAGGAATTAGACAAATATGGTATTTAGGAGAGTAGCTGGCACTGAATCTCCTGATTCTTGACCTGCTATTCCAAACAGTCTGCCATAATATTAACGAAACAAAAACAAAAGTAAACAAACAAAGCAAAATCAAAAACCTTAGGACTTCCTAAAAGATGACAAAGATTAACTGTGCTCAGACCCTAAACTTCCCATACTCTTAAAAAAAAAAAAACTATTTATTTATTTATTTTTGGCTGCGTTGGGTCTTCATTGCTGCACGTAACTTTCTTTAGTTGCGGCGAACAGGGGCTACTCTTTGTTGTGGTGCGTGGGCTTCTCATTGCGGTAGCTTTTCTTGTTGCAGAGCACAGGCTGTAGGCATGCGGGCTCAGTAGTTGTGGCTCGTGGGCTCTAGAGCACAGGCTCAGTAGTTGTGGTGCATGGGCTTAGTTGCTCCAAGAAATGTGGGATCTTCCTGGACCAGGGCTCGAACCTGTGTCCCCTGCACTTGCAGGCAGATTCTTAAGCACTGTGCCACCAGTGCTTAAGAAGTCCCCCATACTCTTTAAGTTTCAAAAACAAATCATTGAAACAGTGAAATTTCAATATCAACAATAAGACTCAAAAAATTAAACTCAAGGCAGAAGTACACACAGAAGTTAATACAGGGCCTATAAAAATAGTAATACCACTTAGCTCACAGTTAACCCAACCATTGAAATGGCTGAGCCATAAGAAACACAAAAATATGGTAGAGAGGAGCTGAAAATTAATTCCTGAAGAAGATGCAAGGGAATATCCAGTCTAGAGAATTCTCATATGTATGTACCAAGCAACACCTGGTCAGATTTTCACATTACCAAGTAAATAATTGTATAAAACAGTGAAAAGCAAAATGGACTCAACAGGAAAACATCAAATCAGTGAAATGAAAAATAATTTAGAGAAATATATTAGGAACTAAAAAATATAAGTAGATTTTTAAATAAAATGAAAGAGGAAGGTAGAACCAAATTTTGAATAATAGAAGTCTCAAAGAATACAGAAAAACCATCACAGGTGTGATCAATAAATGTATAAAAGAATATTTTTTCACCCCATAAAAGACCCAAGATTGGACACAAAAAAGTTCAGAGGATATCAAAATTAAGTAGCAGAGACCAAGACCATGGCTTTGGAAAAAGAAATTAAATTACTAATAAAAATGAAATAGGGCTTCCCTATTAAGAATCCACCTGCCCCACTGGGTACCAAGTTTAGTTAGTATTGAGGCTCTGGGCAGGTCGAGCCTGGTCATAAAAAGGGGTGGGGAGAGGACTGGAGGCCTGAAGTCATGCTTCCTTAGCCCAAGGAAGCATAGGCTCAGATCCCAGATGGGCTGTTTAGACAAGGCCTCCAACAACCAGAGTGCAGTGAACTGAAGTGAGGCCAGATTGTGTGTGTGTGTGTGTGCGTGTGTGTGTGTGTGTGTGTGTGTGTGTGTGGTGTTCGTAGCCTTAAAGGTGATATGGACTCCTGTTCTAGAGTCTAGAAGGTCTTGGATTCCTGGCACCTGTGAGTTGTTCCAAGTTTAACAGTGCAATTAGGTTGCGCTTAGGGCTAAGCCTAGAGTAGAAGCTTTCTTACCTGACAGCACTGGGGGCTGGGCCCTTAGGTCACTGGTCAATTGAGAAATGACATTAAAGAGCAAAATCATTAAGTCACTTAAAAATTACACATTTGTATCCAATTTTTTAATTTAGAAGCTTCTTTTTAAAATTATTGTGGTAAGAACACTTAACATGAGGTTGACCCTCTTAAATTAAAAAAAAAAAAATCCGCCTGCCAATGCAGGAGACAAGGGTTCAAGCCCTGGTCCGGGAAGATCCCACATGCTGCAGAGCAACTAAGCCGATACACCACAACTACTGAGCCCACGTGCCTAGAGCCCGTGCTCCACAACAAGAGAAGCCATCGCAATGAGAAGCTCACACACCACAATGAAGAGTAGCCCGTTTGCCGCAACTAGAGAAAGCCCGTGCACAGCAACGAAGACGCAATACAGCGAAAAATAAATAAATAAAATAAATAAATTTATCAAAAAAAAAAGAAATAATTCTAAGCCTTCCAACCTGAAAAGAAAAGCAGGCTATATGCAAATTAGAGCAGCTTTACATTTTGCCATTAAAACAAAACTGAAGGAATCAGAGGGGAAAAGAAGACATTTATTTCAAATATAAGTTTTATTTGTAAATAAATGGACAAGGAAAGCGATATTAGTTTGGCAAAGTGTTGATAAAATCTAGGAAGCCTTTTGTATTTGATGCCTTTAAAAGCACCAAAAGCTTTGAAAGCTACTGTTTGAAGAAAAGTGATTTTGAGGAAAAGTGATGTATTATGTGTCAAATTGGCTAGGCTATAACCCTGTTATTCAATCAAATACTAAACATTCAATATAACCCTGTTATTCAAACACTAAAAAAGGTATTGCTATGAAGGTATTTTGTAGATGTGACTAACATTTATAATCAGTTAACTTTAAGTAAAGGAGATTATTCTACATAATCTGGGTAGGTATGATTCAATCAGTTGAAAGCTCGTAAGAGCAGAACTCAGAAGAAATTCCACTTGTGGACTGAACCTTCATTTAGCTCAGTAAGGAACTTTAGCCTGGCCTTCCTGATGGCCTACCCTATGGATTTCAAACTTTTCAAGCCAGTCCCCACAATTGCAAAAGCCAATTCCTTGCAATGAATCTATTAATATCTATCTCCTACTGGTTCTCTTTCTCTGGTGGAAGCTTGACTGACACAGTGATATTAACTATGGTTGTTGGTAAGTATCTTCATTGATATAATATTAGGAAGAGATATCAAAGAGAGGTTGATTTTAGGAATTATAAAACCTCATAGTAAATTAATAAAGAATGAGAAACTATGAGGAAATTATAAGACAAAGAAGCTAAATGTACTAAACTGCTCATCTTATAATTTGGTAGCCAAATTCTTATTTTTATTAGATGGTTAGAAGTAAGTAAATATAGAGTTAAGGATGTTTCTGGACATAAGATATTCACCAGTAGAATTAAAAATAGGGTGCTTGAGCTAGCCAGCCTCCAAGATAGCTCCCAATATCCCTGCCTCCTGGTATTTACATTCTTGTGTTGTTCTTTCCCACACTGCACTAGTGTTGGTCTGCATGACCAATAGAATATAGCAAAAGTGATAGTATGTCATTGGGGAAATTCGGTTATAAAAGATATTATGGCTTCTACCTTGATTCCTCCCTCTCTCTGGATCATTTGCTCTGGGGAAAGCCAGCTGCCATGTCATAAACAGCCCTGTGAAAAAGTCCATGTGGTAAGGAACAAGGCCTCCAACTACCAAGCCATCAAGGTCTTTTTTTTTTTTTTTTTTTTGGCTGCATTGGGTCTTCATTACCGCACACGGGCTTTTTCTAGTTGCAACGAGCAGGGGCTACTCTTCATTGTGGTGCACGGGCTTCTCATTGCAGTGGCTTCTCTTGCTGCAGAGCACAGGTTCTAGGTGCATGGGCTTCAGTAATTGTGGCATGAGGGCTCAGTAGTTGTGGTTCGCGGGCTGTAGAGTGCAGGCTCAGTAGTTGTGACTTACGGGCTTAGTTGCTCCATGGCATGTGGGATTTCCCGGACCAGATCTCGAACCCGTGTCCCCTGCACTTGCAGGCAGATTCTTAACCACTGCGCCACCAGGACAAAAGGCCCACCAAGGCCTTTTGACAACAGCCACTGAGTGAATCTAGAAGCAACCTTGCAGCATCTGCCCCTCCCCGCATCAAGCCTACAAAAAACTGAAGCAACAGTAGACTGCAGCCTCCTGACACACACTATGTAAGAAATACCCAGCTAGACCACTTCCAGATTCCTGACTTTTAGAAATTGGGTGTGATAATAAATGTTTGTTATTCAAGCTGCTAAATTTATCTTACAATTTGATTTAAAAGACAAAAGGAGGGCTTCCCTGGTGGCGCAGTAGTTGAGAGTCCGCCTGCCGATGCAGGGGACACGGGTTCGTGCCCCGGTCCGGGAAGATCCCACATGCCGCGGAGCGGCTGGGCCCGTGAGCCATGGCCGCTGAGCCTGTGCGTCCGAAGCCTGTGCTCCGCAACGGGAGAGGCCACAACAGTGAGAGGCCCGCGTACCGCAAAAAAAAAAAAAAAAAGACAAAAGGAAACAAACTAAAACCTATAGAAAAGGCAGAACTGAAGAAACAAGAATAAAAGTTAGGAGACATAAAATAGAAAAAAAATAGAAAGTAAGATAAACCAAGCATAACAATTAAAATTATTCTAAACACTCGAAATCCTGCATTAGAAGGTAAAACAGCATAAATTGTTCAGAAATTAATTAAATAATATGTTATTACTACAGATACTTAATAGCCAAAAGGTCTAGGAAGGCTAAATATCAGAGAATGGACAAAGATAAACTAAGCTAAAATGGGCAAAGATAAAAAAGGAAAGCAATGATAGCAATATTCATATCAGATAGAGTAGAACTTAGGCAAAAAAATCACTTAAGGCCAGTGGAGTTATTGCATATGAGAAAAGGCAGTCAACAATGAAAATATAATAATAAGGAATTGATATGGATCAACATGGCATCTAAATATATAATGCAGATTGATAGACTTGTAATGAGAAAATAATAAAAACACAATTATAGTGGGAGATTTTAATACTTAAATAGCAATGACAGATTAAGCAGATAATATATAAAGGCATGGGAGATCTAAAATATTCATAATGTAGAATATTATTTCAGATTTTATATTCTACAATAATGGCTACACATGTTCATGTATAAAAATTGAGCACCCTGGGTCATGGAGAGTTTTCATTAAAGGCAATAAAGGAAAACATTTTATGGGCTATATTTTCTGTCCACAATTGAACAGTAGCAGCATATTTGTTTTCTTATAAATAGCCCCCAATCACCTGTAAATTAAACAAGTATCCAAGGCTATAAAATTGTATGGCAAATATTAGTGATTTTTATTAGTTACCTATTTTTTAAAAAGTAAGGAAAATGCCAACCTATCTAAATCTTTGTGATAAGTCAAAGCAGCCAAAGCAGTATTTGAAGGAAAATGTAGAGTTTTAAATATTTTATTGTTTCTTGAGAGAGAAAAAAAGATGGTATAAAAAGCAACAACAAACTCCCCAAAAGTAAATAGAAGCATGGGAATAATTAAAACCAAAATAAAATTAATTAGAAAATAAAAACAATGTCATTATGTAAACATCATGAAATAGACAAGCCTCTGACAAATCTAATCAAGGAGAGAGAACATAAACATAAAATATTAGGAATAAGGAGGTAATATACAAACATGCCAAATTTTTCCCTGTCCTAAAGAAGAAACCCTTTCTTTTACTGTAGTTCTCTTTCTCTCTTCTTTTGAAAAACCCTCTCAAAACCAAACAATTTTTTGGAAATAGTGTATGCTTTTTGATTACAAAAGTAATACAAGACTTATATTTCTGGTAGTTTAACAGACTAGGCACTAGAGGACTAAACCACCTGTTAAAATCAACTAAAGTTACTACATTTTTTAAAGTCTCAAATGTAATTTAAATTTCAAATTTCTTGTAATTTAAAACTTTTTTATTTACTGAGGGAGATCTTTAGACTTTGTCATCTATTTTTATCACATATTACTCTTGGGCATACATAAACAGTAAAATATAAGTGAAAGAAATCACTTAAGTTATGCCTAAAATTTTCCATTTAATCTTACTTTTCTACACAATCAATGCTCTGTGACATCAAGAACCTTGGTGATATATTATTTCATAAAATAATTCTTAAAAGAATGAAAAAGCATTGATGCTGGGCTCTTAAGCCTGACTTTGCAATTATGCAGTGCTAACTTACTTTTGACTTACGTTTCAGGAATGTTGCTAAATATGTGTGGTTCACTATGAGGACAGCTTCTCTCCGCAGACATTTGACCCCTAGGGGTTAAAATATGCTCCACTATCATCCTCAAAATTTTCTTCTAAGTCACGGATGTTCATCCTGTAAGTTTTGATTCTTCACTTTGGATATTCATACAATGTGAATATCACAAAATGTGTTTATGTTATGCCTGACCCTGGCTGACCATGATTGTAGGATGCCATCAATTTAAGATGCATACTAATTTCAGAGACTTTAAAATGTTAAAGAATGTATATTTTGAATAATGAAATATGATAAAGTGGGATGAAGTAAAATATCTAGCAAAAGTGGAAGAGCTTAAGATTCAATTTATATAGCGTTGCATGGCATGCAAGTTAGAAGTCAAAGCCCAGGAGCATCTAAAATAGGGAAACTCCTTTTAGGAGATACTTCTCCTAACCACCCCCTCCACCCAGTAAAGCTGAGTCCTCAAAGTGTTACACTCTCAGTGTCAGGCAAATTATGAATCATCCATTTCCCTACCACAACTATGATCACCAGGAGACTACAACAAAAATTGCTCATCTCAAAAGTTTGTGCAAGTTGGGAAGAAGAGGAGATTATATCCCCTAAGAATCTGTAACCACAAGATAACTTTAGTGCAAGTTTGCAGCCAAAACACCTCCAACCTGGACAGTTAAAAAAACCTAAAGCCAAGTAATAGGTTTCAAGTAGTCCTAGTACAATGATGCCCTCAGGTGCCCAAAAGAAGCAAAAGCAAATCCCTCTGAAGGAACTCATCCTCCTCTCAGGTTTTAAAAACTTCCCAAAGAAAATGTTTTTTTAAAAAATCACTTCATAGTAAAACAACAACAAAACAAAACAAAAAACAAATCACAAAACCATCAGGAAACAAAGTACCATGAGCAAGAGCCAGCAGAAATCACAGAAAAATCAGAACTGCAAAGACATCAGATGTTGGAATTACCAGACACCAAATAGGAAAATTAAAAAGTATATTTAATAAACTTCTAGAAATAAAAGAGAAAGTTGAAAAGAAGTTAAAAGCCAACATATATGAAAAGAAACCAAAAAGAACTAATATATGTATATATATATATATATATATATATATATATGTAAATTAAAAAATTTCTAGATGGGTTTAAATTTTCTGGATGTATTTTACACACAGCCAAAAATAGTAGACTAGAAGATAGATCTGAAAAAATTATACAGAAAAAAGAGAAAAAGATGATAAATATGAAAAAGATAATGGAGGATATAGTGTAAGGATCTAACAAATGACTATTCAAATCTCCAGAAGGAGGAAAGAGAGAAAATGGGGCAGAAGAAATAATTGAAGAAATAATGGCTAACAATGTTTTAGAACTAAAGAAAGAAAACAATTCATAGATCCAAGAAATCCAGGGACTGCCAAGTAGAGCAAGTAAAAAGAAAGTTATACCCAGACCTACAACAGGGAAACTACAGAATGAAAAAAAAAAAAAAAAAGTTACTTGAGGCAGCCATTAAAAAAGAGAGATTACTCTCATATGTATCATAATTAGAATGACATATGACTTATCAACAGCAACAATGGAAGCTAGTGAAGTTAGAAGACAGTGAAAGAATATTTTTAAAATGTTTAATGTGCTGAAAGGGATAACTGTCAACCTGAAATTCTATGACCAGTGAAAACATCTTTTAAAAATGAAGGCTAGGGCTTCCCTGGTGGTGCAGTGGTTGAGAGTCTGCCTGCCAATGCAGGGGACACAGGTTCGTGCCCCGGTCCGGGAAGATCCCACATGCCGCGGAGCGGCTAGGCCCGTGAGCCATGGCCGCTGGGCCTGTGTGTCCGGAGCCTGTGCTCTGCAACGGGAGAGGCCATAACAGCGAGAGGCCCGCGTACCACAAAAAATAATAATAATAATAAAAAAAATAAAAATAAAAATGAAGGCTAAATAAAGACATTTTTCAAACAAAAACAGAAAGTTTGCCACCGAATATCTTCATTAAAGGAAATTCTAGAATGTGTACTTTAGGCAGAAAGTGATCACAGATGGATGGTGTAAGATGAAAGAATATATTAATAATGAAGAACAAAATAGTAAATACATAGATAAATTCAAACAATGGCCACATAAAACTATAATAATAACAATGCCTTATGAATTTTTAAAAAATGACATTAAAATTAAAATACATGACAATATTAGCATATAAATTCAGAAGGAAATTTTGAAGTGGGAATATTCTAAGTTCTTTTTTTTTTTAAACTTGGCCTTGTTTTTTGCGGGGGGAGGTGGCTGCATTGGGTCTTTGTTGCTGGTGCAGGCTTTCTCTAGTTTCAACAAGCAGGGGCTACTCTTTGTTACAGTGCGCAGGCTTCTCATTGCAGTGGCTTCTCTTGTTGTGGAGCACAGGCTCTAGGTGCGTGGGATTCAGTAGTTGTGGCATGCAGCCTCAGTAATTGTGGCTCTCAGGCTCCAGTAGTTGTAGCACATGGGCTTAGTAGTTGTGGCTCCTGGGCTCTACAGTGCAGGCTCAATTGTTGTGGCGCATGGGCTTAGTTGCTCCATGGCATGTGGGATCTTCCCAGACCAGGGTTCAAACCCATGTCCCCTGCATTGGCAGGCGGATTCTTAACTACTGCGCCACCAGGGAAGTCCCTCTAAGTTCTTTTGTACTGTTGGAGAGGAGGTTAAAGATTCTGATTCACTATAAATTTTCTATTTATCTCTTCATATTACCTTCCTTTAAATTCTTGAGTATATTTAAAATAACTTTAAAATTCTGTGCTACTAATTCCATCATCTCTGTTATTTCTGATTCTGTTTCTATTAACCAGCTTCTCCTGGTATGGGTCACATTTTCCTTCTTCTTTGTATACTATTTTTTAATTGAATGCTGGACATAGTAAATGTTTCAATGTTGAGCAATGGATTTTGTTGCCATCTTTTAAAGAATGCTGAATTTTCTTTTAGCTGACAGTCAAATTTCTGGATCCTTTCAAGATTTGTTTTCAAGCCTCATTAGAGTGGGTCTACAGTAATCACTACTCTAGGACTAGTTTATTCCTACTAGTAAGGCTTGATCTTTCTGGAGTCTCTACTAAATGCCCCAGGTATTTAAAAAGTTCTTTCCTGTCTGGCTGGTTAAAATTCAAATGTCTCTCAACTTCATGTATTCTCTGGAATTTTTCACCTTATTGTCCCTCATTAGTTCTTTGCCCAGCCTCAAGGAGCTTTTTCCTTTTTTAAAAAAATTTTTTTTATTTTTATTTTTGGCTGTGTTGGGTCTTCGTTGCTGTGTGCAGGCTTTCTCTAGTTGTGGTAAGCAGGGTCTACTCTTCGTTGCGGTGCGCGGGCTTCTCATTGTGGTGTCTTCTCTTGTTGCGGAGTACGGGCTCTAGGTGCATAGGCTTCAGTAGTTGTGGCATGTAGGCTCAGTATTTGTAGCTCTAGAGCACAGGCTCAGTAGTTGTGGTGCACGGGCTTAGTTGCTCCGCGGCATGTGGGATCTTCCCGGACCAGGGCTGGAACCCCATGTCCCCTGCATTGGCAGGCGGATTCTTAACCACTGCGCCCCCAGGGAAGCCCCTCAAGGAGTTTTACTCTACGCATTCATAGATTGGTATTCAATCAAAAATATCAAGGGACCATGGCCCAAATGTCCAGAACCATTTCTCTATGTAGCTACCTCTTCTCCAGTGCTCTGCTAAATAATTCCAACTGTCTCAGCTTCTCCAGCTTCTAATCTCTGTCTCCTTAACTCAGCAAGTCCACTGTAATCTGATTGGGTTCTCCCTCTGATACCAAGCAAGGCCTTGTGGGGCTCCTGGGCACAAAGCCTTTCTGTGTCCCCCATTTCTTTGATTACAGGAAATAACCTTCATTCAACCTCCATGACCTTCCCCAACTTCCAACAGGCAGATTCAAGCAGTTGTTAATCAGGGAAGGGAGGGGATGTGAGACAAAGGAGAAACAAACAGTCAAGAGAAACAATAGTGTAGCCTTGGGGCAAGGTCCTGGTTCCCCACCAGCAGATACACACAAAGATATCTTTGAGCTGTTTTGCAGATACTGAAACCCCCTCCAGGTGGGAGAAGTTAATGATTAATGATGGTTTGCTGCCCACAAGCACGTAGACCCCAGACCAGTTGGAACCTGAAAGTTGATGATGCTGACTCCTACTTACCTCACCACCAACCCATCAGAAGAATGTAAGCCCATCACTGCCTTGATCCTTATCACCTACCTCTGACCACAAACCCTGACTATTAGACCTCTCCCTATCCCTCAGGGAGGGAGGCACGTTTCTTGAGGTGCTACCCTGCTGTGTTCCCTCTTTGTCTGGCAAAGAATAAAGCTACTCTTTCTCTTTCTTCCAAAACCCTGTCTCCTAATTTCTGTTCAGCATCAGTGCACAGAAAGCCAATATTTTGGCATCAGCTCCCTATGTCATATTCCAGAAAATGCCATCAAACTGAAAGCCAGAATGGTCACAGGACTGACCTTGTTTGTTTCTATTCTTTCAGGGATCCTAATCCTTTGCTGCCTATTGATCAATGTCTGAAAATAGTTACTTCTTATATTTTGTCCAGTTTTCTAGTCATTTGTGATATATATAGGGAAGGGGCAAGTCCAGTACTAGTTACTCTGTCGTGGCCAGAACGTGATTAACTTAGACTATGAGAAATTAGAAATGTTAACATTTCTAGGGTAATTTCTAAAAACATAAGAATAGATAGCATATACTTGTTGTAGATTGCAAAAATGACCACAAATTCTTCCCATCCCAAAAGAGTCTATTTTTCTACTCCTTTTTTTTTTTTTTTTTTTTTTTTTTTTGCAGTACGTGGGCCTCTCACTGTTGTGGCCTCGCAGTACGTGGGCCTCTCACTGTTGTGGCCTCGCCCGTTGTGGAGCACAGGCTCCAGACGCGCAGGCTCAGCGGCCATGGCTCACAGGCCCAGCCACTCCACGCCATGTGGGATCTTCCTGGACTGGGGCATGAACCCGTGTCCCCTGCATCGGCAGTCGGACTCCCAACCACTGCACCACCAGGGAAGCCCGTCTACTCCTTTTTTAAAAAAAAATTATTTATTTATTTATTTTTGGCTGTGTTGTGTCTCTGTTGCCGTGCACAGGCTTTCTCTAGTTGCGGCGAGCAGGGGCTACTCAGCTACTCTTTGTTGCAGTTAGCGGGCTTCTCATTGCGGTGGCTTCTCTAGTTGCAGAGCACAGTCTCTAGGCTCATGGGCTTCAATAGTTGTGGCATGCAGGCTCAGTAGTGGTAGCTCACAGGCTCTAGAGCACAGGCTCAGTAGTTGAGGTGCACAGACTTAGTTGCTTTGCGGCATATGGGATCTTCCCAGGCCAGGGATCGAACCCATTTCCCCTGAATTGGCAGGTGGACTCTTAACCACTGAGCGACCAAGGAAGTCCCTATGTCTCTACTCCTTAAATCTAGGTTGGCCATGTTATTTGCTTTGGACTTTAGCAAACAAGAGATAAGTGGAAAAATGAAGTTTTGTGTAGTGGAACTTATTTGCTTTGTGCTCTTCAAACTTCAAGCTGCCACTGAAAGAAGTCTGAGTGAGATAATGGCTGACAAGAGACATGTGACCCTGTCAATAGTCATCCCTATTGGTCTGGCCAACAGTCTGCCAACCACCAGACATATGAGTGAAGTCATCCTAGATCATCCAACTGCCAACCAATCTGCTAAATGGCCACAGATTCAGAGATCCACCTAGACCAGAGCACTCCCCAGATGGTCCAGGAATTGTGAGCCAAACAAATGATTGTTGTTTTAAGCCACCATTTGTTTTTGTTTGTTTTTTGTAGAGGAGAGAAAGATCGTTGTACAGCAAGAGCTAATTATATATAAACTTCAAAGACTAGAAGTAAAAACTAGAATGAGAGAAAAAATTATACAAGAAAAGCACAGGACAAAAACAAAAAGCAAAACAAAAAAAAGGACAAAATGACAGAAGCAAAATTTTAATTATAAGTGTAATAACTATAGTGACTACAAAAAAACTCAAGTAAACTAAAAGGTACAGCTAAGACAAAGATTGACAGATGGAATTTTTTTTTTTTTTTGCCGCTTCTATGCAGCATGCAGGATCTTAGTTTCCCAACCAGGGATCAAACCAGTACCCACTGCAGTGGAAGTGTGGAGTCCTAACCACATTTAGGACTCCACAGGGAACTGCCAGGGAATTATCCAGACTGAAGTTTTTTTAAAAGATAACTATATGCTATTTCCTTGAGACATACCTAAAATAAGACGTTTAGGTCACAACTAAAAAGAAGAAATTAACAAGTGTACTTTTAAAAATAACTCGAGTAAAAATAAATCATAATTAGAAAAATATTTAAAAGAACACTAGCATGAAGACTATATCAAAACTTGTGGTATACAACTAACGAAGTATTTAGACTAAAATTTATAGTTTTGTGTTTTTTTTGTGGTACATGGGCCTCTCACCGTTGTGGCCTCTCCCGTTGCGGAGCACAGCCTCCGGACGTGCAGGCTCAGTGGCCATGGCTCACGGGCCCAGCCGCTCTGCGGCATGTGGGATCTTCCCGGACCGGGGCATGAACCCATGTCCCCTGCATCGGCAGGCGGACTCTCAACCACTGTGCCACCAGGGAAGCCCTAAAATTTATGGTTTTTAGTGCTTATTAAAGAAATGAAAAAGCTGACAGTGAGTTAGACACTAACTTTGGAAAAAGACCAACAGAGAACAGAAGGAAGAAAGGAAGAGAATAAAGATCAGAATGGAAATCCATGAAATGTAATATAAACACATAATACAGAGAAAAAACAAAATCAAAATTGCTGGTGAAACTGACAAGCTGCTGATGAAATTGATCAAGAAAAAGGAATGGTGGCAGAAATAATCAGCAATACGAATGAAATAGTATATAACTATAAATGCTACAAATATTAAAATATAGCATAAACAATTTAATGTCAACAAGTTTTCAGAGTTTGATAAAATGGACAAACTCCTAGAAAATATAATTCCTGGACTTTTCTTTGTTAGGGGATTTTAAACTACTGACACTCTCTTTGGTGATTATAAGATTATGTAAGCATTCTACTTCTTGAGTCAGTTTTGGTAAATTACATTTTCTACAAGTTTGTCCATTACCAAAGAATTTATTCCCTAATTTATAAAAAGTTTCTAAGAATCATTGAAAAAAAATAAAATCAATAGAAAATCAATCAAAGAATATGAACAGGCAATTCACAGAAGAAATATAAACATACAATAAAGTACAAAGTATACTGTACTGATAATTCTTGATAAAAGGCAAAGCATAATGCAAATAATGGATGTTGTTAACACATTACTATTTATGACACCACAAGTATTTTTTTCTCATTTAATATAGGTAAAACCTCTACTCATTCTCTCTTCCAGATTTGTTTCCATTTTTTTTTTTCCACTAGCTCTCTGCCTGTCTCTTGTTCCATCCTTAGCCTTCTCTTTCTCTCAATCCATGTTTTTTCACATAGGGTGTTCACCACTTTCCATGGTTTCTACTATGCCTATTGAAATGATATTTGTTCTTCAAAAATAATAGCTACTACTTACAGTGATTACTTAGTATTTTATCTTTATTAATCATATTGATGAGGAAACTGGGGCACAGGGCTCTTAAGTAACATGCCCAAGAGACATAACTAGTAGAACTCAGTTTTTTTCTTCCAATTTTATTGACATAAAATTAACATATAGCACTGTATAAGTTTAGGGTGTACAGCATAATGATTTGACTTAACATATATCATTTGACTTAATGATTGTCACATATATCATTTGACTTAATGATTGTCACAAAAAGTTTAGTAAGCATCCGTCATCTCAAATAAATATAACATTAAATAATAGAAAAAAATATTTTTCCTTATGATGAGAACTTAGGATTTATTCTTTTAACAGCTTTCATATACAACATACAGCAGTATTAGTTATATTTATCATGTTGTTCATCCCAAGTACTTATATATCTATTTCTGGAAGTAGGTGCCTTTTGACTGTCTTTATTCAATTCCCCTCCCCCCACCTCCTAATTCTGATCATAACAAATCTGATCTCTTTTTCTGTGAGTTTGTTTGTTTTTGAAGTATGGTTGACATACAACTCTATGTTAATTGCTCTTACACAACATAGTGATTAGCTATTTCTATGCATTTCAAAATGATCCCCACAATAAGTCTACTTATGTCACCATACAAAGATATTACATAGTTATTAACTATATTCCCCACACTATATATTTCATACCTGTGAATTTTTGTTTTGCAACTGGAAGTTTGTACCTCTTAATCTCCCTCACCTATTTCTCTTCTTCTCTCATCCCCCTACCCTATGGCAACCACACATTGTTCTCTGTATCTATAACTCTGTTTCCATTTTGCTTTGTTTGTTAATTTTTTTTTTAGATTCCACACTTATGTGAAGTCATACAGTATTTGCCTTTCTCTCTCTGACTTATTGCACATAGCATACCTTCTGGGTCCATCCATGTTGTTGCAAAATAGCAACATTTCATTCTTTTTTTTAATGGCTGAGTAACATTCCATTTGAAATATTTACCACATATTCCTTATCTATTCACCTATTGATGGGCACTTATGTTGCTTTCATATCTTGGTTATTGTAATGCTGCAATGAACATAATGATGCATATATCTTTTCTAATTAGTATTTTCATTTTCTTCAGGTAAATATCCAGGAGTGGAATTGCTGAATCATATGGTAGTTCTATATTTAATTTTTAAAGGAATCTCCATACTGTTTCCTATAATGGCTGCACAAATTTACATTCCCAACAACACAAGGGTTTCCTTTCTCCACATCCTCCCCCAACACTTGTTATTTGTTGATAATAGCCATTCTGACAGGTGTGAGGTAATATTGTGAGTTTGATTTACATTTCCCTTACGATTAGTGATGTTGAGCATCTTTTCATGTGCCTGCTGGCCACTTGTATGTCTTCATTGGAAAAATGTCTATTCAGATCCTCTATACTTTTTCTAATCTGGTTGTTTGTTTTACTGATGTTGAGTTGTATGAGTTCTCTGTATATTTTATATATTAACCCCTTATTGGATATATTGTTTGCAAATATCCTCTCCCATTCAGTAGGTGGTCTTTTTCTTTTGTTGATAGTTTCCTTTGCTGTGCAAAAGCTTTTTATTTTGATGTAGTCCCATTTGTTTATCTTTGCTTTTGTTTCTTTTGCCTGAGGAGGCATATCCAAAAAAAATTAGTAAAACCAATGTCAAATAGCTTACTTCCTATGTTTTCTTCTAGAAGTGTTAAGTTTCAGATCCTACATTTAAATCTTTAATCTATTTTGAACTTATTTTTGTTCATGGTATGAGAGAGTAGTCCAATCTGATTCTTTTGCATGTAGCTGTCCAGTTTTCCCAACATCATTTATTGAAGAGGCCATCTTTTCCCTATTGTATGTCTTGCCTCATTTGTCATAGATTAATTGTACATATAAGTGTAGGTTTATTTCTGGGCTCTTTATTCTCTTCCATTGATCTATGAATCTGTTTTTGTGTCAGTACCATACTGTTTTGATGAGTGTAGCTTTGTACTATGGTTTGACATCAGGGAATGTTGTACCTCCAGCTTTCCTCTTCTTTTCCCAAGACTGTATTGACGATTTGGGATCTTTTGTGTTTCCATATTTGTTCTATTTCTGTGAAAAATGACATTGGTATTTTGACAGGGATTGCATTGTATCTGTAGATTGCCTGTGTAGTATGGTCATTTTAACAATATTAGTTCTACCAATATATGAACATAGTATATCTTTCCATCTGTTTGTTTCATCTTTAGTTTCTTTCATCAGCATCTTATAGTTTTCTGAGTATAGGTCTTCTGTTCTTTTTGATGCAATTGTAGATGGGATTGGTTTCTTAATTTCTCTTTCTGATAGTTTGCTGTTGGTGTATAGGAACGCAACAGATTTTTATATGTTAATTTTGTATCCTGTAATATTGATGAATGCTAGTATTTTTTGGTGGCATGTTTAGGGTTTTCTATGTATAATATGTCATCTTCAAACAGTGACAGTTTCACTTCTTCCTTTCCTATTTGGATTCATTTTGTTTCTTTTTCATGTCTGATTGCTGTGGTTAGGAATTACAACATTGTGTAGAATAAAAGTGGTGAGAATGGGCATCCTTGTCTTTTTCCTGACCTTAGAGGAACAAGATCCTCAGCTTTTCACTGTTGAATATGATGTTGGTCGTATATGGTCTTTTTTTTTTTTGCAGTATCTGGGTCTCTCACTGTTGTGGCCTCTCCCATTGTGGAGCCCAGGCCCCGGATGCACAGGCTCAGCGGCCATGGCTCACGGGACTAGCCGCTCCTCGGCATGTGGGATCTTCCTGGACCGGGGCACGAACCCGTGTCCCCTGCATCGACAGGCAGACTCTCAACCACTGCACCACAAGGGAAGCCCCATATATGGTCTTTATGTTTTTGAGATATGTTCCCTGTATACCCACTTTCTGGAGACTCTATCGTAAACAGATGTTGAATTTTGTTGAAAGCTCTTTCTGCATCTACTGAGATTATCCAATGATTTTTATTCTTCAGTTTGTTAACATGGTGTGTCACATTGATTGATTTGCGGATATTGGACCATCCTTGCATCCCTGGGATAAATTCCACTTGATCATTGTTTATGATTCTTTTAATGTAATGTTGAATTCAGTTTACAAATATTTTGTGGAAGATTTTTGCATGTGTTCATCAATGACATTGGCCTATAATTTTCTTTTCTGTGATATCTTTGTCTGGTTTTTGTATCAGGGTGATGCTGGCCTTGTAGAATACGTTTGAAAGCATTTCTTTCTCTGCAGGTTTTTTTTCTTTTTTCTTTTTTTTGGAAAAGTTTGAGAAGGATAGGTGTTAACTCTTCTCTAAATGTTTGGTAGAGTTCACCTGTGAAGTCATCTGGTCTGGGACTTTCGTTTATTGAGACTTTTAAATTTTATTTCTGATTCAATTTCATTACATGAAATTGGTCTGTTCATATTTTCTATTTTTTTCTGGTTCAGTCTTGGGAGATTGTACACTTCTAGGAATTTGTCCATTTCTTTTAGGTTGTCCATTTTATTGGCATATAATTGTTTGTAGTAATCTCTTATGATCCTTTTTATTTTGGTGGTGTTATTATAAATTCTCCTTTCCATTTCTGATTTTATTGATTTGGGCCCCACTCTCTTTTTTTCTTGATGAGCCCAACTAACTGTTTATCAATTTTGTATATTTTTTCAAAGAACCAGCTCTTCAGTTTCATTGATCATTTCTGTTCTTTTTTTGTTTTTTGTTTTTGTTTTTTGTCTCTATTTCATTTATTTCTGCTCTGAAATAAATAAACAAATCATGAAGATTTCTTTCCTTCTACTAAGTTTGGGTGTTTGTTTGTTCTCCTTTTTTTAGTTCCTTTAGGTATAAATTTAGGTTGTTTGAGATTTTTCTTGTTTCCTGAGGTAAGCTTGTATCATTATAAACTTCCCTCTTAGAACTGCTTTTGCTTCATTCCACAGATTTTGGATCATTGTGTTTTCATGTTCATTTGTCTCCAGGTTTTTTTTTTTTGCAGTACACGGGCCTCTCACTGTTGTGGCCTCTCCTGTTGTGGAGCACAGGCTCTGGATGTGCTGGCTCAGTGGCCATGGCTCATGGGCCTAGCCGCTCCGTGGCATGTGGGATCTTCCTGGACTGGGGCATGAACCTGTGTCCCCTGCATCGGCAGGCGTACTCTCAACCACTGCGCCACCAGGGAAGCCGCTATCTCCAGGTATTTTAAAAATTTCTTCTTTGATTTTTTCAGTGAAGTATTGGTCGTTTAGTAGCATATTGTTTAGCCTCCACCTGTTTGTGTTTTTTGCAGTTTTTCTCTTGTAGCTGATTCCTACTCTCATAGCACTGTGGTTGGTAAGGTGCTTGACATGGTTTCAATTTTTAAAAATTTACTGAGACTTGTTTTGTGGCCTACTATGTGATCTATCTTGGAGAATGTTCCATGTGCACTTGAAAATAATGTATATCCACTGCTTTTAGAAAGAATGTTATATATATTTATATTGCATATATATTTATATTTATGCTATATATATGTGCATATATATACATATGTGTGTGTGTGTGTGTGTATATATATATATATATATATATATATATATATATTCCATTTGGTCTAATGTATCATTTAAGGCCAATGTTTCCTTATCACTTTTCTGTCTGGATGATCTGTTCATTGATTTAAGTGAGGTGTTAAAGTCCTCTACTATTATTATGTTACTGTCAATTTCTCCCTTTATGTCTGTTAATATTTGCTTTATGTATTCAGGTACTCCTATGTCAGGTGCATATATATTTACAATTGTTATATCTTCTTCTTGAATTGATCCCTTAATCATTACATACTGTCCTTCTTTGTCCCTTGTAATAGTTTTTGTTTTAAAGTCTATTTTGTCTAAGTGTTACTAACCCCAGTTTTTTTTAAATTTCCAGTTGCATAACTTCTTCCATCCCCTCACTTTCAGTCTGTGTGTGTCTTTAGGTGTGAATTGAGCCTTTTGTAGGCAGCATATGTACGGTCTTGTTTTTGTATCTATTCACCCACTCTATGTCTTCTGACTGGAGCATTTAGTCTATTTACATTTAAAGTAATTATTATTGTTATGTACTTATTGCCATTATGTTATAACGGGGGTTGTTTTTGTAGTTCTTTTTTTGTTCCTATCTTCTCCTTTTACTCTCTTCCCTTGTGATTTGATGACTATCTGTATCTGTAGAGTTATGTTTGGATTCCTTTCTCTTTTTTGTGTGTATCTATTATAGATTTTTGATTTGTGGTTACCATGAGATTTATGTATAAAAATTTATACATACATACATGATTATTTCAAGTTGCTCATCTCTTAAGTTCAAACACATTTTCCAATCTTACATTTTTACTCCCCACCCCATGTTTACTATTTTTGACATCATATTTTACATCTTTTTGTTTTTTGTATCCCTTAACTACTTGTTGTGGATTTAGATGATTTCACTACTTTTGTCTTTAACCTTTACTACCTTTATACATAGCTGACTTACTACCTTTACTGTATATTTGACTTTACCAATGAGACTTTTTCATTCCTAATTTTTATATTTCTAGTTGTGGCCTTTTCTTTTTTGGTTAGAAAAGTCCCTTTAACATTTCTCATAATGCTGGTTTAATGGTGCTTGTGTCTTTTAGCTTTTGCCTGTCTGTAAAACTTTTGATTTCTCCATCAAATCTGAATGAAAGTCTTGTGGGTAGAATATTTTTTGTGGTAGGTTTTTCTAATGCATCATTTTAAATATATGCCACTCCCTTCTGGCCTGCAGAGTTTCTGCAAGTCAGCTGATAGCCTTCTCAGAGTTCCCTTGTATGTAACTTGTTGCTTTTCCCTTGCTGCTTTTAATATTCTCTCTTTATCTTTAATTTTTGCCATTTTAATTACAATGTGTTTTGATGTAGTCCTCTTTGGGTTGATCCTGTTTGGAACTCTCTGCTTCCTGGACCTGGATGCCTGTTTCTTTTCCCAGATTAGGGAAGTTTTCAGCTATTATGTCTTCAAATATGTTCTCTGCCCCTTTCTCTCTCTCTTCTCCTTTTGAGACCCCTTTAATGTCAGTGTTACTACACTCATGTTTTCTCAGAAGTCTCTTAAACTGTCCTCATTTCATTTTATTCTTTTTTCTGTTCAGCTCCAGTCATTTCCACTACTCTGTTTTCCAGCTAGCTGAACTGTTTCTCTGTAGCATCTAATCTACTGTTGATTCCTTCTAGAGTATTTTTATTTCCGTTATTATATTTTTCATTTCTGTTTGGTTCTTCTTTATATTATCTAACTCTGTTTAAAACTTCTAACTTCTCACTCTGTTCATCCAATCTTCTCCTGAGTTATTTGAGCATCTTTATCACCTTGAACTCATATTGGGTAGATTGCCTACCTCCACTTCACTTAGTTCTTCTTCTTGGGTTTTATCTTGCTCTTTTGTCTGGAACGTACTCTTCTGTTGTCTCATTTTGTCCAGTTTGTTATTTTTATTTCTATGTATTTGGTAGGCTGGTTATGTTTCCTGACCTTGGAGAAGTGGCCTTTTGTAGGACACATCCTATATGTTCCAGTAGTGTTCTCCCTTCTGGTCATCAGAGCTATAGGGGTGCCTCCTATGTGGGTTGCATGAGTCCTTCTCTTGTAGCAGCCTAACTACTGTGGGCAGTCTGGTATGTGTGGCTGGCCCCTTGTTCAGTTAATTATCAGGCCCTGCCTTGTGCAGAAGCTGCCAGCCACTGGTGTGCAGGACCAGGTCACAGGGAGGCTGGCTTCAGAGCCCTGGGGGGTTCCAGGGCTAGTGCTGGCCCACTAGTGGGTGAAGCTAGGTTCTATTGTGGTTAGCTGTGGGACCAGGGGTCCTGGATCCAGTGTTGGCCTGCTAGTGGGCAAGGCAGGTTCCTGACATGGTTGGCTAAAGGGTCCAGTTTGTCCCAAAGCTGCTGTCAGCCTGTTGATTAGTGGGGATGGATTCTGAGGTGGCTGGTTGAGAGGTCTGAGGTGTCCCAAAGCTGGTGCTGGACTGTTGGTGGGTTGGCTGGGTACTGAATGGCAGGCTGCTGGGCTGTGTTGGTCCTAGGGCTAATGTCTGCTGACTGGTCAGCAGGGTTGGGGCCCAGGGGATCCTGGAGCTGGTGCCTGCTCACTGTTGGGTGAGGCCAGGTCCTGGGGCTAGTGCTAGCCAACTGCTGGGCAGAGATGTGTCCTAAGTTCTCTGGCTGCTGTGCCCAAGGGACCCAGAGCTATTGTCAGTCACTAGTGAGGTGAGGTCCAGGGTGTTCCAGGGCTAGTGCCATCTCACTGGTGGGTAGAGCCAGGTCCTGGGGGTTTGTGTTCTTAATCACACAGCCATACGGAGAAAATATCACTTCCTGTGAATAACTATTATTTTCTCAAAGAAGAAATAATTTATTCTTTTCCTGCATCATTAAAAAACTCTGATTTAAACAACAAGTAGTGCTGGGATTCAAGTGTACCTGACCCTTTCCACTTCACCACCCAGATTAGGAGCAGGGGAGGTAGAAGAAACGACATATTTTGTGAAATCCTGGATTAAGACCATTTGTGCATGCCTCTTGAGAAGCTGCCACACTTTTGCAGCTGTGTAGGGTTCTGGTTGGGGTGTTTGGGTGGTCAGGATTGAGAGAGTCAGCATATTCCATTAATCTCTAAGTAATGGGGATTTATAGTAAGTGAGCCATGGAATACTCAAGCACTTGTGCTCAGGAATAGCAAGAACTTAGTAAAGTCGGGTGGTCTCACAGAAACAGAAACCAAAGGCAAGAAGGAATTTGGGGCAGTTAAGGAATTTGGGAATTGACCCTCCAGCACCTCACCCTCACCCTTTGAGCATATTTCAGCCACTCATCACCTGTCTAATCCATTCTCCTCTTGCTAAGAGATCCCTGATTCTTTCCTTCCACTCTCCATATCTTCTCTCTGTCCTAGAACTACTCCTAGTCATGGTGAATGCTTTCCCATGACTTTGTGTTCCCATGACTTCTTATTGCCCTCACTCCACATTTATATCATAAGAAGCCAGGTTTTGGAGAGAAGGAACCAGAAGACAAGTTTTGGGAAGGAAGACCATGAATCTTGCTTCAGACATGTCGAGTTTGAGGTGCTCATAGGCCATCCAATTTAAATTTGGCCAACTGGGCCAATGTGAACCTTTCCTCCAATCTCCATCTAGGTCTGGAACATAGAGGACAAGTCTGGGCTAGAGACATGGACTTGAGAGTCATTGACTCCTAGGTAGAAACTGTTCTAAACTAACCTAAACTCAGGGTACTCTCTTAGTTCCTTCATTTTGTGCTTCTTCAGGGTTTTCATACACAGCTCTTGAGGTCGCATGTAGAGTGGTTAGAGTATGCACAGTCTTTTCAAACAGATAGAGCCAAGTAAACTCCTACTGAGCAACTTATTAGCCATATGAACCAGGAAAAGTCACTTAATGGTTTGAGCCTCTGTTTCCTCATCTTTAAAATGAAGCAATTATCTGAGGGTTAAAAAAAATAATTATACCAGAGGAGAATAAGGAGACATGATAACTAAGTGTAATGTGATATCCTGGATAAGACCTCACACACACACACAAAAAAAAGCGCATTAGTGGGAAAACTGGTGAAATTCAAATAAAATTAGAAGTTTAGTTAATAATAATGTATCTATGTTAATTTCTTAGTTTTGACAAATATACCTAGTATGTAAGACGCTAGCACTAGGGAAAGTTGGGCAAAAGGCATATAGGAACTCTCTGTACTATCTTTGTAACTATTCTTTAAATCTAAACTTATTCCAAAATAAAAATTTTATTAAAATATAATCAAATAAACAACTATATATAATTTTATATAAATATAAAATTTATATAAAATGTAAGTGTGTTTACTTTACATATATATGTATATTACATTTTATAGCTCTGTTTGCTGAGATAATTAGAAGCAGTGACACCCCAGTAGCAATGAGCACACCTGAGCTCAGATCTTGGTTTCTGCATACCATTCTCCAATAAAAAGAACCAAGGTTCCTTGAAGAAATGGGATTTCAGGGCTGGTGCAAGGAAAATACAAGATAGGCCTGGAGCACCTTTTAGTGCCAAAAGTAAGAAAGTGCTCAAAAGACAAAATGATGGGGAAATGTCAAAGGGACACAGGAACCAACTGAAAGAGCTCCCAAAGACCAAATTTGGAATAATTTGGGCAAGAAAATAGATAATACAGTATTAGATTATAACCTAAGGCATAACATAAATATTCATGAACCCATATGGATATAAATAAATGATTGAACAAATAAATAAATGAAGAGAAAATTTTTCCTTATAGAATTCCAAATCACGTATGTCGATATTTTGACCCCTCCAGAAAGTGAAGCCTAATTCCCCCACCTTGAGTGTAGGTTCCTCTTAGTGACTTGTTTCCAAAAACAGAGTATGAAAAGGGAAACATAGTAACTGTTCAGTTGAGAGATCTGGCAGACACCACCCTAACCAAGTGAGAAAGGTTAACTCACCAGCAGTAAGTAATGTTAACATCATGTGCCCCCAATATGATGTAATGAGAAGGTTGCTTTACTTCTGTGGTTTTCTTTCCAAAAATCTGTAGCTTTAGTCTAGTCATGAGAAAATCAAAACTGAGGAATATTCCACAAAATATTACTTGACCAGTATCCTCAAAATTGTCAAAGTCATGAAAAACAAGGAAAGACTGAGAAACTGTCACAGACAAGAGAAGAAAAGGAGATGTGATGATAAAACATAATGTGGCATTCTGGATTGGATCCTTGAGCAGAAAAAGGACACTTGTAGAAAAATGGTGAAATATAAATAAAGTCTGGAGTTTAGTTAATAGTGATATACCAATGTTAATCTCTAGTTTTGCTAAACGTACCATAATTATGGAAGATGTTAATATTAGGGGAGACCAAACAAAGGTATATGGGAACTCCCTGTACTATCTTTGCAACTTTTCTGCAAATCTAAAATTATTCCAAATTTAAAAATTTTATTGAAGAGAAATCATCTGGTCTATTGGATTCACATGTGAATTATTTAAAACTTTCACAAAATTTAAAATTTCCATATTATATAATTTATTCCAAAAAAGATGGCAAGATATAAATTCAATTTATTAGGCATATATGGTCCTGATAAAGGTAACACACACATTCAAACAGAGATAATAATAATGACCAATGAAACGTGTTGAACATTTAGTATGTTCCAGGCCCTGTTCTAAGTAATTTATGTGAATTAACTCAATTCATCCTTACAACAATCCTGTGAAGGAGTTAATTTTATTATTATCATTTTATAGTTAAGGAAATTGAGATATAAGCTTAAGTAAGATTACTGAAGTAAGATGTGGTAGATTACAGACCCTAGGACACATCAGTAGACTACAGACAGTCTTAAAATGGAATTTAACATTATATATAAGCATAGTGTCAGAAAACACACTTTTTCTCAATGTAACACACTCCTAGTTGTCCACATTTTCTACTTAAGTGTCTTAGTTTGTGTTCCTCCAAAAGCCAAGGCTGAGGTCAAGATTTGGGTACAAGGAGTTTATTTGGGAGATGATCCCAGAAAGCACAGTATGAAAGTGGGAATAAACAGGGATGACAGGAAAGCTAACAAAATTGTTTTAATAAGCTGGTTAACCACTGTGGGTAAATGGGGCTCAATCTGCTGGGGACCCTCTGAGAGAATGTGCAGAATATGTCTCAGAATTGTAACATGGGTATTTTCCCTCATTTCCAGTCTCTTATTAGTTAAGGGTTGCTCTAAGAGCATTAAATCTCAGGCAGCACATGGACTGAGTGTGTGACAGTGGCCAGAGAATGCCCCCAAGCAGAGATGTAAGAAGTGATTGTTGTGTACAGTAAATGGTCTGCAGGTGCCCTCAGTTTGAACCAAGGAAACATGGGCTGAACACTGATAGTAACAGTAGCAAAAGAATGATTTTGTTTGGTGTGGTAATATGTTGAGCTAAAAATGCTGTTACGGACTGAATTGTGTCCCCCCAGATTCATAAGCTGAAGCCCTAACCCCCATTGTGACTGTATTTAGAGATAGGGCCTTTAACAAGTTAGTTGGGGTGGGGTCATAAGGGTGGAACCCTAAACCAATAGAATTTATAAAAAGAGGAAGAGACACCAGACATCTCTTTCTCTTTCCTTGCACACACAGAGATAAGGCCACGTGAGGACACAAGGAGAAGACAGTCTTCTGCAAGCCAGAAGAGGGCCTTTACCATAAACAGAATCTGCTGGCAGCTTGATCTGAGACTTCTAGCTTCTGGAAATGTGAGGAAATTGATTTCTGTTATGTAAGCTACCAGTCTGCGGTATTTTGTCACTGCAGCCCAAGCAGACTAATACGTTTACTTTTTCAGACATCCTGGTAGCTAGGAGTGAACAGTAAGTCTTGGTTATGGCTAATAATATACAAAGAAGCCTTTGGGTGGAAACTCTGAGAAAGTTTTTTTAAAAAGGTCAGACTCAAATGGCATGCTTCTTCAAGCTCCCTCCATTTTCCTAGTGGAGCAGCAGTCCTTTCTTATGATCACAAAGGGAAAGGCATATGGATAATTCTCTCTGTGACAAAGGAAGCAGCAGGGAAAGATGGAAGTAGCCTGGGTGTCTGATGGTGTTGTTGGACTCCCATACTAGCACTGCAATGTGCTATATACTAATGGGTGGCACACAGCTCGGCTGCCTAGCTCAGATTTCTTACTGTGTGCTAAATAAATGTATATTTGTTTGAGCTACTGATACTTGGGTCTTGTGTTATTCGCAAGTTTCCATATGATATCATATTCCCAGATGATAAATCCAAGGAGAAAAGATGGAAAAACAAGAAGTTATAAAGTTGTGAAGCCACAGCATAAACTGAAGCATTCTTCTCCTTCAGAGAAAGAACGTGGAAGGTGAGTTAAGTTTTTTAAAACATTATTTGTTTTAAATAAAATATTAAGTAAAATGTTTTAAAATGTTAAACATGATGAAAATAAATGGAAAAAAATATAAGCAAAATCTACATGATTTTTTAAGATAAAACTTAACACTTTAAAGAAATCTCTTTCTTTGATGCATATACAAAAGCCCAGGACCAGATGGCTTCACATTCTATCAAACATTTAGAGAAGAGCTAACACCTATCCTTCTCAAACTCTTCCAAAATATAGCAGAGGGAGGAACACTCCCAAACTCATTCTACAAGGCCACCATCACCCTGATACCAAAACCAGACAAAGATGTCACTAAGAAAGAATACTACAGGCCAATATCACTGATGAACATAGATGCAAAAATCCTAAACAAAATACTAGCAAACAGAATCCAAAAAGCACATTAAAAGGATCATACACCATGATCAAGGGGGTTTGTCCCAGGAATGCAAGATTTCTTCAATATATGCAAATTAATCAATGTGATAAACCATATTAACAAATTGAAGGATAAAAGCCATATGGTGATCTCAATAGATGCAGAAAAAACTTTTGACAAAATTCAACACCCATTTATGATAAAAACCCTCCAGAAAGTAGGCATAGAGGGAACTTACCTCAACATAATAAAGGCCATATATGACAAATCCACAGCTAGCATTGTTCTCAATGGTGAAAAACTAAAACCATTTCCACTAAGATCAGTAACAAGACAAGGTTGTCCACTCTTACCACTATTATTCAAAATAGTTTTGGAAGTTTTAGCCACAGCAATCAGAGAAGAAAAAGAAATAAAAGGAATCCAAATCGGAAAAGAGGAAGTAAAGCTGTCACTGTTTGCAGATGACATGATACTACACATAGAGAATCTTAAAGATGCCACTAGAAAACTACTAGAGCTAATCAATGAATTTGGTAAAGTTGCAGGAGACAAAATTAATGCACAGAAATCTCTTTCATTCCTATACATTAATGATGAAAAATCTGAAAGAGAAATTAAGGAAACACTCCCATTTACCACTGGAACAAAAAGAAGAAAATGCCTAGGAATAAACCTACCTAAGAAGACAAAAGACCTGTATGCAGAAAACTATAAGACACTGATGAAAGAAATTTAAAATGTTACAAACAGATGGAGAGACATACCACATTCTTGGATTGGAAGAATCAATATTGTGAAAATGACTATACTACCAAAGCAATCTACAGATTCAATGCAATCCCTATCAAACTACCAATGGCATTTTTCACAGAAGTAGAACAAAAAATTTCACAATTTGTATGGAAACACAAAAGACCCCAAATAGCCAAAGCAATCTTGAGAAAGAAAGATGGAGCTGGAGGAATCAGGCTCCTGGACTTCAGACTATACTACAAAGCTACAGTAATCAAGACAGTATGGTACTGGCACAAAAACAGAAATATTGCTCAATGGAACAGGATAGAAAGCCCAGAGATAAACCCATGCACATATGGTCACCTTATCTTTGATAAACAAGGCGAGTATAAAATGGAGAAAAGACAGCCTCTTCAATCAGTGGTGCTGGGAAAACTGGACAGCTACATGTAAAAGAATGAAATTAGAACACTTCCTAACACCATACACACAAATAAACTCAAAATGGATTAAAGACCTAAATGTAAGGCCAGACAATATAAAACTGTTAGAGGAAAACACAGGCAGAACACTCTATGACATAAATCACAGCAAGATCCTTTTTGACCCACCTCCTAGAGAAATGGAAATAAAAACAAAAATAAATAAATGGGACCTAATGAAACTTAAACTTAAAAGCCACAGCAAACGAAACCATAAAACCATAAAACGAAACCATAAAAAAGACGAAAAGACAACCCTCAGAATGGGAGAAAATATTTGCAAATGAAGCAACTGACAAAGAATTAATCTCCAAAATATACAAGCAGCTCATGCAGCTCAATATCAAAAAAACAAACAACCCAATCCAAAAATGGGCAGAAGACCTAAATACATATTTCTCCAAAGAGGATATACAGATTGCCAACAAACACATGAATAGATGCTCAACATCACTAATCATTAGAGAAATACAAATCAAAACCACAGTGAGGTACCACCTCACAGGAGTCAGAATGGCCCTCATCAAAAAATCAACAAACAATCATTGCTGGAGAGGGTGTGGAGAAAAGGGAGCGCTCTTTCACTGTTGGTGGGAATGTAAATTGATACAGCCACTAAGGAGAACAGTATGGAGGTTGCTTAAAAAACTAAAAATAGAATTACCATATGATCCAGCTATCCCGCTACTGGGCATATACCCTGAGAAACACAAAAAGAGTCATGTATCACAGTGTTCACTGCAGCACTATTTACAACAGCCAGGACATGGACACAACCTAAGTGTCCACTGACAGATGAATGGATAAAGAAGATGTGGCACATATGTACAATGGAATATTACTCAGCCATAAAAAGAAACAAAATTGAGTTATTGGTAGTGAGGTGGATGGACCTAGAATATGTCATACAGAGTGAAGTAAGTCAGAAAGAGAAAAACAAATACCGTATGCTAACACATATATATGGAATCTAAAAAAAAAAATTGTTCTGATGAACCTAGGGGCAGGACAGGAATAAACACATAGGCGTAGAGAATGGACTTGAAGACACGGGGAGCGGGAAGGGTAAGCTGGGATGAAGTGAGAGAGTAATATTGACATATATACACTACCAAATGTAAAATAGATAGCTAGTGGGAAGCAGCTGCATAGCACAGGGAAATCAGTTTGGTGCTTTGTGACCACCTAGAGGGATGAGATAAGGAGGGTGGGAGGGAGACACAAGAGGGAGGGGATATAGGATATATGTATGCATATAGCTGATTCACTTTGTTAAACAGCAGAAACTAACACAACATTGTAAAGCAATTATACTCCAATAAAGATGTTAAAAAATTATATTAGTTTCATGTGTGTTTTCTATATGGAAGGTAAACTATGGTTAATTTTGGTCAGTTTCAGCTCTTAGCACAGTACTATTCCCCATCCCCATCCACATGGCAGGCAGCTGTGCATATGTTCCTGGAGCAGCTTGCACACATCCAGGATGGGTAAAAAGGACACTGTTCTCCAAATACTGGAAAGTTGTATTCTAATTGGTGATGGCTGCTTCTGATCACAGAGGTGCAAAGAGGAGGTGCCATTGTTGTTGCACCTCCACCCATTGTTGCAAGCCACTTCCCCTACAGCTGAAGTGAATTTACAGGGGATTTAAAGTGCCAGTGCCCTTTTCTCCCTCCCTTTCATTTTTCTCTTTTTTCCCATGCTGGCAGCCAGACATTAAAAGACTGTGACACTCAAAGCCAACTACATATATGGGGAAAATTAGAAAGTGCTCAGGCTCAAAAAAGAACTGAGAAGACCTTAAGTTTAAACCTCCAGCTGATCCTTGGTACAGAGACAACCCATAACAATAAAATAATAATAATAATAACAAAAAACCTCAGGTAAGGGGGAGAATCTGATTTCCAGAGATAACATTATTAGATTCAAATGTCCAGTTTTCAGCAAAAAAAATCACAAGACACCCAAAGAAACAGGAAAATATTGCCCATTCAAAGGAAAAAACTAAATCAATAGAAACTGTCCCTGAGAAAGACCTGATTGCAGATCTGCTAGACGAAGTCTAACATATCATCTTAACAATGCTCAAAAACTAAGGGAGATGTGGAGAAAGTCAAGAAAATGATATAGGAAATCTAAAAAGAAACTAAAAAAATTCTGGAGCTAAAAAGTATAACTGAGGGACTTCCCTGGTGGTGCAGTGGTTAAGAATCCTCCTGCCAATGCAGGGGACATGGGTTCGATCCCTGGTCTAGGAATATCCCACATGCCAAGGAGCAACTAAGCCCATGTGCCACAACTACTGAGCCTGCGCTCTAGAGCCCATGCCGCAACTACTGAAGCCCACATGCCTGGAGCCCATGCTCTGCAACAAGAGAAGCCACTGCAATGAAGCCTGCACACACTGCAACAGAGTAGCCCCTGCTCGCCACAACTAGAGAAAGCCCATGCGCAGCAACGAAGACCCAACACAGCCAAAAAAAAATATAACTGAAAAGAAAAATTCAGTAGAGGGATTCAAAGGCAGAATTGAGCTGCCAGAAGAAAGAATAGGGAAACCTGAAGAAGATAGGACAATAGGAATTATTGAGTCTGAAGAACATAAAGAAAAAAGATGGAAGTAAAGTAAACAGAGCTAAGGGGCCTGTGGCACACCATCAAGTGGACCAACATATACACTGTGGGAATCCCAGAAGGAGAAGAGAGAAAGGGGCAGAGAGAATATTTAAAGAAAAGATGGCTGAAAACTTACCAAATTTGATGAAAGACATGAAAATAAACATCCAAGAAGCTCAACAAACTCCAAGATGAACTCAAAGAGACCCACTTATAATAAAATGTTTGAAAACCAAAGATAAAGAATCTTGAAAGCAGCAAGAGAAAAGTGACTTGTCACATACAAGAGATCCTCAATAAGACAATCAGATATCTTATCAGAAACTCCGGAAGCCAGAAAGCAGTGCAGCTGATACATTCAAAGTGTTAAAAGAAAAAAACTTTCAACTGATAATCCTATATCTCACAAAACTATCCTTCAAGACTGAGGGAGAAATTAAGACATTCTCAGATAAACAAAAGCTGAAAAAGTTTATTACCACTAAGCCTGCCCTGCAAGAAATGCTCAAGGGTGAAATGAAAGGACACTAGACAGTAACTCAAAACAATATGAAGGACTAATGATAACACACTGTATAGCACGGGGAACTCTACTCAATGCTCTGTGACCTAAATGGGAAGGAAATCCAAGGAAGAGGGGAGATATGTATATGTGTGGCTGATTCACTTTGCTGTACAGCAGAAACTAACACAACATTGTAAAGCAACTATACTCCAATTTAAAAAAATGAAGAAATAAAGATCTCAACAAAGGTAAATGTACACAAGTAATTATGAAAGCTAGAATTATTTTAAAAACAGTCTCTACCTCCACTTTTTTTCTACATGATTTAAGAGACTAATGTATTTTTTAAAAAATTATTAGTCTAGGGGAATTCCCTGGTGGTTCAGTGGTTAAGACTCTGCACTTTTGCTGCTGAGGGCCCAGGTTCGATCCTTGGTTGGGGAACTAGGATCCCACAGGCCACACGGTGTGGCCAAAAAAAAAAAAAAAAATCTATCTATCTATCTATCTATATATATATATACACACATACACAAAACAATAGGATTATTGTAATTTTGGTTAGTAACTCCAGATGTTGCTTTCCACAAAATTTAAGAAACGGATGCATTTAAAAGAATTATTATTTTATGTTTTGGGGCATACAGTGTTTAAAAGATTCAATTTTGTGAATTGACAACTGAAACCATAAAGGAGCAGAGTTTTTGTATGTTATTGAAATTAATCTGGTATAAATTCAACTTAGAATGTTGCAACTATTGAATGTTAAATGTAATACCCATGGTAACCAGAAAGAAGATACCAATAGAATATACACAAAAGAAAATGAGAACGGAATTTAAAAGTTTTACTACTAAAAAATCAACTAAACAGGACTACAGGAAATTAGGGGGGAAAAAAAACTATAGCTCATAAAAACAAATAGCAAAATGGCAGAGACAAGTCCCTTATTACCAGTAATTACTTTAAATGTAAATGGATTAAACTTTCCAGTTAAAAGACAAAGATTGGCAGAATGCATAAAAATACATGATCCAAAATATATGTTGCCTGCAAAAGACTCACTTTAGATCCCAAAACACAAATTGATTGAAAGTACAAGGATGGAAAGAGATATTCCATGCAAATAGTAGTGAAAAGACAGCAGGATTAGCTATATTAATATCGATAAATAGACTTTAAACCAAAAAAGATTACAAGAGAGAAGGGAGATATCATATATTAATAAAAGGCACACTACAGTTCATAATAATTATGAACATTTAGGCACCTAATAACATACCAGCAAAATATATGAAGCAGAAACAGAATTGAAGGGAAAAATAGACAGCTCTACTATAATAGTTGGAGACTTGAATACCCCACTCTCAATAATGAATAGAACAATCAGACAGAAGATAAATTAGAAAACAGAGGACTTAAACAACACAATGAACCAATTAGATCTAAGACATATACAGAACACTCTACCCAACAACTAGCATACACATTCTTCTCAAGTGCACAAGGGCCATTTTATAAGATAGACTACATGTTAGACCTCGAATTAAGTCTCAATAGATTTAGAAAGATAAATGTCATACAAAGTTATCTTCTCTGACCACAACAGGACAACGTTAGAAATCAATGAGAAGTAAAATTGAGAAATTTATAAATTGTGGAAATTAAACAACATACTCTTAAACAACCAATGAGTCAAAGAAGAAGTAACAAGGGAAATTAAACAACAGAGATAAATGAAAACAAAAACACAGCGTATCACAACTTGTGGGATGAAGTAAAAGCAGTATTAAGAGGAAAATGTATAGCTACAAAATGCTTACATTTAAAAAAAATCTGAAATCAACAACCTAAATTTACAACTTAAGGAACTAGAAAAAGGAACAAACTGAAACCAAAGCTAGCAGAAGAAAGGAAATATACAGACTAGGGCAGAAATCAATGAAATAGAGAACAGAAAAACAATAGAGAAAACTCAACGAAACCCAAAAGTTAGTTCTTTGAAAAGATCAACAAAATTGATACAACTTTAGCTAGATGAACTAAGAAAAAAAGACTCAAAATTACTAAAACCAGAAATGAAAGTGGGGACATTGCTACTGATTCTACAAAAATAAAAAGGATTATGAGAGTATTATGAACAACTATATGCCAACAAATTGAATAACCTAGATGAAATGGAAAAATTCCTAGAAACACAAAACTACCAACATTAAATCATGAAGAAATAGAAAATCTGAATAGACCATAAAGGAGATAGAATCAGTAATCAAAAATCTCTCAACAAAGAAAAGCTCTGGACCTGATGGCTTCATTGCTGAACTCCACCAAACATTTGAAGAACTAATATTAATCCTTCCCAAGCTTTTCCAAAAAATGAAAGGATAGGGAATTTTTCCTAACTCATTCTATGAGGTCAGCATTACCCTGACACCAAAGCCAGACAAACACACTATAAGAAAACTACAGATCCAATATTCCTTATGAACAATGATGTAAAAATCCTCAACAAAATACTAGGAAACCAAATTCAGAAGCATATTAAAAGGTTATATGCCATGACTAAGTGGTATTTATTCCTGGAATCCAAGGATGGTTCAACATACAAAAATTGATTAATGTAATGTAACACATTAACAGAATGAAAGGGGAAAAAAACCCACATGATCATTTCAGTTGATACAGAAAAAGCATTTGACAAAACTCAACAGCCTTTCATTACAAAAACACTCAACAAATTAGGAATAGGAGGAAACCATCTCAACATAATAAGAACCATACCTGAAAAACTCACAGCAAACATCATATTCAAAGTTTCAAAATGGATTAAAGACCTAAATGTAAGACTGGAAACCATAAAACTCCTAGAAGAAAACATAGACACAACACTTTGACATAAATCATAGCGACATTTTTTTGGACCTGTCTCTTAAGGCAGAAAAGGAAACAAAAGCAAAAATAAACAAATGCCTAATTAAGAGCTTTTGCACAACAGAGGAAACCATCAACAAAACAAAAAAACAACCTACTGAATGGAAGAAAGTATTTGCAAATGATATGACCAATAAGGGGTTCATATCCAAAATATATAAACAGCTCAGACAACTCAATATCAAAAAAACAAACAGCCCAATTTAAAAATGAGCAGAAGACCTGAATAGATGTTTTTCCAAAGAGGACATAGAGATGGCTAACAGGCACATGAAAAGGTGCTCAGCATTGCTAATCATCAGAGAAATGCAAATCAAAACCACAATGAGGAACTTCCCTGGTGGTCCAGTGGGTAAGAATAATCTGCACTCCCAACGCAGGGGGCCCAGATTCGATCCCTCGTTGGGGAACTAGATCCCACATGCATGCCGCAACTACAAGTTCGCATGTTGCAACTAAGAAGGCTGCACACCACAAGAGCCCGTGTGCTGCAACTAAGAAGCCTGCATACCGCAACTAATAGCCTGCATGCCGCAACTAAAGATCCCACATGCCACAACTAAACATGATGCAACTAAGACCCAGCACAGCCTAAATAAATAAATATTAAAAAAACCCCACACACAATGAGGTATTACCAATATCACCTCACACCTGTTAGAATGGCTATCATCAAAAAGACCATAAATAATAAGAGTTGGCAAGGATGTGGAGAAAAGGGAATCCTTGTACAATGTTGGTGGGAATATAAATTGGTGCAGCCACTGTGGAAAACAGTTATGGAGGTTCCTCAAAAAAACTAGAAATAACTCACAGACATAGAAAACAAATTTATGGTTACCAAAGGGGAAAGAGGGTGGGGGAGGGATAAATTAGGAGTTTGGGATTAGCAGGTACAAACTATTATATATAAAATAGATAAACAACAAGGTTCTATAGTATAGCACAGGGAACTACATTCAATATCCTGTAATAAACCATAATGGAAAATAATATATATGAATAACTGAATCACTTTGTTGTACACCAGAAGTTAACACAACATTGTAAATCAACTATACGTCAATAAAAATTTTTAAACTACTTAATTAAAAAGGAAACTAAAAATAGAACTACCATATGATCCAGCAATTCCACTCCAGGGTATACATCTGAAGAAAACAAAAACACTAATTTGAAGATATACGCACCCCAATGTTCATAGCAGCATTATTTGCAATAGCCAAGATATAGAAGCAAAATAAGTGTCCATTAACAGATGAATAGATAAAGAAGACAATACACACACACCCCCCCACACACAGACAAAGGAATACAGTTCAGCCATAAAAAAGAATAAAATTTTGCCATATGCAACAACATGGATGGACTTGGAGAAAATTATGCTAAGTGGAATAAGTCAGACACAGAAAGATAAACACTGTATATTACTTACATGTAGACTCTAAAATGTAAAGCCAACTATATATATATATTCACTATATATAGTGAATATAACAAAAAAGAAACAGACTCACAGATACAGAGAACAAACTAGTGGTTACCAGTGGTGAGAGGGAAGAGGGGAGGGACAGGATAGAGGTAGGGGATTAAGAGGTACAAACTGTTATGTATCAAATAAATAAGTTACTATATATTGTACAACACAAGGAATACAGCCAATATTTTATAATAACTATAAATGGAGTATAACCTTTAAAAATTGTGAATCACTGTGCTGTGCACCTGAAACTTATATAATATTGTAAGCCAATATACCTCAATTTAAAAAAATGTGAAAGCCTTTCCTCTAAGATCAGGTATAAGGCAAGGATGTCAACCTTCCTTACTTTTATTCAACTTAGTACTGGTAGTTCTAACTAGAGCAATTAGACAAGAAAGAGAAATAAAAGGCATCTAATATGGAAAAGAAGAAGTAAAATTATCATCGTTTACAGATATGATCTTTGATAGAGAAAACCCTAGTCTATAAAAAATTGTGACACTAAAATGTTAATTCAGCAAAGTAACAGAATATAAAGTCAACATACAAAAATCAGTTATATTTCTATCACTAATAATCACCAATAATAAACAATCTGAAAAGGAAATTACAAAAACAATTCCATTTACAATAACATCAAAAAGTATAAAATACTTAGGAATGAACTTATCTTAGGAGTTGAAACACTTATACAATGAAAACTACAAATCATTGCTGAGAGAAATTAAAGAAGACATTAAAAAATGGAAATATCCCATGCTCATTTATTGGAAGACTTAGTATTGTCAGTACTACCCCACAGATGTCAAGACTACCCAAAGTGATCTATAGATTCCTAACAAATGTAATGTATTTCTTATGAAAATCCTGATATTTTTTCCAGGAATAGAAAAAAAAACCAAAACCCATCCTAAAACCAGGGACTCTGAATAACCAAAACAATCTTGAAAAGGAAGAACAAAGCTGAAAGACTCACTTCCTGATTTCAAAACGTACTACAAAGCTCCAAATAGTGTGGTACTGGAATAAAGACAGATATATAGACCAATAGAATAGAGAGAGCCCAGAAATAAATCTTCACATGGTGAAATTATTTTTGACAAGGGTGCCACAACCATGCAATAGAGAAAGGACAGTCTTCAACAAGTGGTGCTGGGAAAACTGGATATTCACATGCAAAAGAAAATGAAGTTAAACCCTATCCAATACCATATACAATGAATCAAAGAATTAAATGTAGGACCTAAAACCATAAAACTCAGGAAAAAACACAGAATAAAAGCTACACAACACTGAATTTGGCAATAATTTCCTGGATATGACATGAAAGACATAGGCAACAAAAGAAAAAAATAGGCAAACTGGACTTCGTGAAAATTTAAACATTCTCTGCACTGAAAGACACCATCCAGAGTAAAAAGGCAACCCACAGAAAGGGAGAAAATATTTGCCAATCATATATGTGATAAGGGATTAATATCTAGAATATATAGAGAATCCCTAAAACTCAAAAAGCAATTTGATTAAAAAATGGGCAAACACTTGAATAGATATTTCTCCAAAGATACACAAATGACAGATAAGCAAATGAAAAGATGCTAAGCATCAATAATCATTAGGGAAATGTAAATCAAAACCACAATGTCAATTAATGTAAATTATTGCAATATTATAAGATAGAAAATTCATATAATCATTAATGAAAGCACTCTATAAAATTTACCATACATGCAGGATAAAAAGAAGGAAAAAGTATTGTACACTTACAATTTTGTTAAAGGGTAGATATCATGTTAAATGTATTTTCCACGATAAACATTTTAAAAAGAAAAAAAAAAACACAATGAGATACCACCTCACACCCATTAGGATGGCTACTGTCAAAAAACCAAAACGACAGATGTTGGTGAGGATGTGGAGAATCTGGAACTTGTTGCATGCTGTTGGTGAGAATGTAAAATGGTAGGGTTGCTGTGAAAAACAATATGGTGGTTCCTCAAAAAATCAAAGACAGATCTACCATATGACCCAGCAATTCCACTTCTGAGGATATACACTCAAAAGAACTGAAATCAGGGTCTCCAAGAGATATATGTACACCCATGTTCAGAACTTTATTTACAATAGCTAAAACATGGAAGCAACCAAAGTGTCTGTTGTTGGCTGAACGGATAAGCAAAATGTGAGATATATATATATGCAATGGAATGTTCTTTAGCCTTTAAGGAAAGAAATTTTAACATATACTACAACATGGATAAACCTTGAGGACATTATGCTAAGTGAAATAGCCAGTTATAAAAAGACAAATACTGTATGATTCCACTTAAATGAGGTACTTAAATCATAGACACAAAAAGTAGAATTGTGGGGGCTTCCCTGGTGGCGCAGTGGTTGAGAGTCCACCTGCCGATGCAGGCCACACGGGTTCGTGCCCCGCTCCAGAAAGATCCCACGTGCCGCGGAGTGGCTGGGCCCGTGAGCCATGGCTGCTGAGCCTGCGCGTCTGGAGCCTCTGCTCCGCAGTGAAAGAGGCCACAACAGTGAGAGGCCTGCGTACCGCAAAAAAAAAAAAAGTAAAATTGTGATTGCCAGGGGTTGGTGGCAGGGTGGGGGAGATGAGAGGATTGTGGGAGTTATGAGCATAGGGTTTTAGTTTAACAAGATGAAGAGTTATGAAGATGGATGGTGATATTAAATACTGACCTGTACACTTAAAAAATGGTTAATATAGAAAATTTATATGTATTTCACAATAAAAAAATTTTTTTAAACCAATCAAGAGGTATTGAAACCTCAAATACTAACCTCTGGAAAAAGAACAGTAGAGATCCATAACCAAATTTTTGAAAATTTCCTTGCAATAGCCTGTCTTCAACAAGTCTATACAATTTCTTCACCTTCTTTTCTCTAGGCAAAGTTATAAGATCCCCAAACCCCAGGGTATGTATTTTCCAGGTTTCTTCCTCTTTCTAACCTACTTTTGTAATATATAATAAATATATAAAAATATATTTATATAGGTAAATATATATATTTACCTATATAAATGCTGGTAGTTTTTAAATACACAAACCCACTCATGGAAATATACCTCATGAAGTGCAAAAGAGATGCAAAAGGATGTTCACTGTGGCATAATTTATAGTAATGAAAAAGCTGAAACTACATAAAGAAATATTTCATAAATTATGATTTGTCAACTCAGTGGAATGTTATGCACAAAGCCTGAAGGACAGCAGGAAACAGCTATTACAAGGAACCATGATTATGGGTGATAATTTAAAAATCCTTGAATGCCATAACAAACTGTTTTTAACAATGGAATCTATAGAAAAAGGAACCCTCTAGAGTTGAAACAAGGTAAAAAGACTGCAGCAGAAAGTACCTTTTCATTTCTTTAGCTGTCTGAAGGAAATTAAGAAGAGGAGAAAAGGAAATGCCCTTATTGACCTTCCCTCCAGCCTTTCCTGCTGCTAATTCCTTGACACTCAACACTAGCCAACACTTTAAAAGGGAGCCTATACAGAAATGGATTCAGCACTCAGGTTTCCTCTAAGAGGAGGTGGGAAGGTAACGAATGAAAAGATCTCAAGCTGAAGCCAAGAAAAGATCCACCTGGTAAAAAAAAACAAACAAACCCTCACGTCTCTTAACAAAAAAATGACCTGAAAAATTATTCCCAATCCAAAAGTTAAAAACTGATAAGACAGAAAAGATGGGACTTCCCAACCAGATATTCAGGTAGGTATATGTGAATCTTGTTACTATCTAAAGCAAAGATAGCAACAATGTATTGAGGAATTTATAACACATCTAAAAGTATGACAAAAGAGTATGAACAAGGTGAGGAATAAGGTTCTAACACCATACACGAAGGAGTAAAATACTATTGAAGGTAAACTATAATAAGTCAAATATGTATATTGTAATCCCTAGGGGAATCATGTAAAAAACTTTTAAAATGAGGTATAGCTAACAAGCCAATAGACAAATAAAATGGAATCATAATAAAAACAATCCAAAAGACAGAAAAATAGATAAAGGGCTTCCCTGGTGGCGCAGTGGTTGAGTGTCCACCTGCCGATCCAGGGGACACAGTTCGTGCCCCGATCCAGGAAGATCCCACATGCCGCGGAGCAGCTGGGCCCGTGAGCCACAGCCGCTGAGCCTGCGCGTCCGGAGCCTGTGCTCCGCAACGGGAGAGCCCAGAACAGTGAGAGGCCCGCGTACGGCAAAAAAAAAAAAAAGAAGAAGAAGAAATGGGACTAATAAAAAACAAGAAAGATGGATTCAAGAACTGTGAAGTATCTGAAATTTTACCCTACTTGCAAGCCAACAGGTTGGCCTGTCACAGTTTCATGGATTCTGGCAGAAGACATGAGGCATTTGAGTTACAGAAGGGCAGCTTATTATTTCTATCAATGGAAATACCCAGAGTATCAGTTTTTGTTTTTTCTACTGGTTCCCCAAATCTCAATTAGCACAAAGCAATGCAACTAGGGTCACATGACACTGACATATAGTGCTTTGTTATAGCAGAAAAACCCTGAACTTGGAGAACTAAATTTTTTATGTGGGCAGTAAGCATGCCTGCTCCTTGTTCTAGAAAAATACTATCTTCCAAGGCTGTTTGCTAAATAAACATCCTTGAAAAAAGACAGTCAGAAACAAAGGGCAGTCAGTACCTTGCTTGCAAGACACACAGAAATGCAAAAGACTTATGAAGCTCTGTCTCCCACTAGATGGCAGATTTATTTTTAAGTTTTTTGTTCTTTTTTGATTTTTAAATTTTTTTATTGTTTTTGGCCGTGCCATGAGGCATGCAGGATCTTAGTTCCCCGACCAGGGACTGAATCCATGCCCCCTGCATTGGGAGTGTGGAGTCTTAACCACTGGACCACCAGGGAAGTCCCTAGAACACACATACTTTATAAGTGCATGTGGAATAGTCATCAAGACAGATCACGTGGGCTATCAAACAAACTTAACAAACTTAAAATAACTAAAATCATACAAAGTGTATTATCTGTACACACAGAATTACACTAGAAATCAATAACAGAAAAATAACTGGAAAATCCCCAAATATTTTGAAATTGAACAACACACTTCTAAATGACTCATGTATCAAAGAGGAATTTAAAAAGGAAACTGAAAAGATTTTGAGCTTAATAAAAATGCAATATATCAAAATTTCTGAGATATGATGAAATGCTTGTATTAAAAATGTAACCAGGCTTCCCTGGTGGCGCAGTGGTTGAGAGTCTGCCTGCTGAAGCAGGGGACATGCCCCGGTCTGGGAAGATCCCACATGCCGCGGAGCGGCTGGACCTGTAAGCCATGGCCGCTGAGCCTGCGGGTCTGGAGCCTGTGCTCCGCAACGGGAGTGGCCACAACAGTGAGAGGCCCGCGTACCGCGCAAGAAAAAAAAAAAAGTAACCAATATTTTTATATCAATAATCTAAACTTCCACCTTAAAAAACTAGAAAATATCAAATTAAACCCAAAAGCAAGCAGACAAAAGAAAATAAAAAGCAGAAATTGATGAAATTGAAAATAGTAAAACATTACAGATTAATGAAATGAAAACCTGTTTCTTTAAGAAGTTCAATAAAAACATAAATTTCTGACCAAGGAAAAAACTTTGACACAAATTACCAATATTAGGAATTAAAGAAAAGGTATCTCTACTGATCATACCAATATTAGGAATCAAAGAAAAGGTATCTCTACTGATCATACAGGCATTAAAATAAGAAACATTATGAACAACTTTATGCCAGTTTGATAGTTTACATAAAATGGACAAATTCCTTTATAAAAAGTTTCCTCTCAAAACTCACTCAATAAATGTAGATAACCTGAATAGTCCTAGATCTATTAAAGTAACTGAATTAGTAAAAACCTTCTATCACAAAAACAAGCTGTAGAGATAGGTGAACTTAGGGGACAATGAGTTATTAGTTTTGAATACAGAGGCGTCCTAGGAGTCCTGGGGGATAATGCTGAAGTCCTGAGAGATAGATAGACTGTAGAAAGCACTGAAAGTCAGGCTAAGGACTTCAACTTCCATTATACAGATGATGTCTTTCTTTTTCATGGTGTGCCCCAGACCACCCTCCGCATTTATGCCAGTTAATCTTTTTTTCTTTCTTTTTTTTATTGGAGTATAGTTGATTTACAATGCTGTGTTAGTTTCTGCTGTACAGCAAAGTATGTCAGTTATACATATATCAGTACATATATCCACTCTTTTTTAGATTTTATTCCCATATAGGTCATTACAGAGCATTGAATAGAGTTCCCTACGCTATACAGTAGGTTCTTATTAGTTATCTATTTTATACATAGTAGTGTGTATATGTCAATCCCAATCTCCGAATTTATCCCTCCCTCCCCTTTCCCCCTTGGAAACCATAAGTTTGTTTTCTACATCTGTGACTCAGTTTGTTTTGTAAATAGGTTCATTTGTAGAATTTTTTTAGATGCCACATATAAGCAGTATCATATGATATAGGATATCACTGTCAATTGTCATTGTCATATTGTCTTTCTCTGACTTACTTCACTCAATATGACAATCTCTAGGTCCATCCATGTCACTGCAAATGGCATTATTTTGTTCTTTTTTTTATGCCAGTTAATCTTTAGTATTTATATAGTGCCTTGTGCTATTTTCTCTGTTGATTATATGTGTAATAGTGCCCTAAGCAAGTCTGTAAATTCCTTAGGATAGGTCACATGATAAAGATTTCCAAATTGGGGGCAAAGTTACAGAAACCTTCCAGGTCAGGTGGCTTCATAGGTAAAAATATACCAAACATTTAAGGACGTAATGATATGAATCCCATACAACTCTTCCAGAAAATAAAAGATGAGGAAACACTTCCCAACTTTTTGAAACTATTACCCTGATACTAAAACCAGATAAAACCACAAAAAAAACTACAGATCAACATCTCTCATAAGCACAGACACAAAAAACCTTAAACAAATAAGCAAATTGAATTTAACAATATATAAAATAGATAATACACCATGACTAAGTGGTGTTTATCTGGGAAATGCAAGGCTAGTTCAACATTGAAAACCAGTTAATGCAGGAACTTCCCTGATGGTCCAGTGGTTAAGAATCCGCCTTCCAGTGCAGGGGACTCAGGTTCAATCCCTGGTCGGGGAACTAAGATCCCACATGCAGCGGGGCAACTAAGCCCACATGCTGCAACTACTGAGCCTGAGCATCACAACTAGAGAGAAGCCTGTGCACCGCAACAAAGAGCCTGAGCACTGCAACGAAAGATCCTGCGTGCCACAAATAAGACCTGACACAGCCAAAAATAAATAATTTTTAAAAAACAGAAAACCAGTTAATGCAATTTGCCTTATCAGACAATAACAGAAAAACCATGTGATCATCCCAATAGGTGCAGAAAAAAGTGGTGACAAAATTCAACACATATTCATGATAAAAAACGCTAAGCAAATTAGATTTGGAGGGAACTTAACCAACTAAAGGGACATGTACCAAAAACCTACAACTGTATCATACTTGATAGTATGTTTTTTCATTATTGGTATACTTTCTCGCTAAGATCAGGAACAAGACAAAGATGTCTACTCCTACCACTCATACTAGAATGGCCCTAGCCATTGAAAAAAGGCAAGAAAAAGAAATAAAAGGCTTAGTCTGGAAAGGAAGGAATAAATCTTTTTCTTTGAATTTTTATTTCTTGCATTTTTATTTGCAGGCAAAATGATCATGTATATAGAAAATCCCAAGCAATCCACAAAAAAGAGACTAGTATTAATAATTGAGCTTAGAAGGGTCACAGGATACAAGGTCAATTTATAAAACTCAGCTGTACTTTATAACAGCATCAAAAAACATGAAATATTTAGGAAAGGATAAATCTAACAAAATGTGTGCAAGAATTTTATGCTGAAAACTGCAGAACACTGATAGAAATAAAAGAAAACCTAAATAAATGGAGAGATATCATGTTCATCAATGGAAGATGATAGTAAGATGTCAATTCTCCCCAAAACTATTTACATCATCAAGTGATCTCAACCAAAATCCCAGCAGATTTTTTGTAGAAATCGACAAGCTGATTCTGAAATCTATATGGAAAAGCTAAGGCCCTGGAACAAACTACTTTAAAAGAATAAAGCTGGCTGATTCCCACCACCTGATTTCAAAGCTTATTATAAAGCTATAATAGTGAAGTCAATGTGGTATTGGTTAAAATACAGACCTACAGAGCAATGGAACAAAAGAGCCCCGAAAAAGTGACCCACACATACGGTCAATTGATTTTCAACAAAGGTGCTAAAGTAAATCAATGGAAAATGACAGTCTTTTGAACAAATGGTCCTGGAATATCGGTCATCCATCTGCCAAAAAAATGAACTCAATCTATACCTCACACTGTATTATAAAATTAACACAAAATGCATCATAGATCTAAAGGTGCACCTAAGATCTCTAGAAAAAAGCATCAGAAAAATCTTTGTCACCGTTGGTTTGGCAGAGAATCCTTATGACACAAAAAGCATAAACCATAACAAATTTTTTTTGATAAATGAAAACCTTGAAAATTGAAAAAGTGAAAAATTTGTGTTCTTTAAGACATTGCAGAGAAATGAAAAGATAGCCACAGACTGGGAATATTTGTAAAACCCCTCTCTGATAAGGAATTTTTTGTGCAGAATATATAAAGAACTCTCCAACACTAAAAGAGGAAAACAGCCCAATTTTTAAAACAGCAAAAGGTTTGAAGAGACACTTCATCATAGATACAGAAGGCAAATAAGCACATGAAAAGACAGTCGGCCCTCCTCTGCATCTGAGGGTTCCACATCTGCAGAACAAAAATTTTCAGAAAAATAAAATTACCTAAGTTCCAAAATGCAAAACTTGAATTTGCCCCCACACCAGAAACTATTTGCATAGCATTTACATTGTATTTACATTGTATTAGGTATTATAAGTAATCTAGAGATGACAAAGTATATGGGGAGGATGTGCATAGGTTATATGCAAATACTACGCCACTTTATATGAGGGACTTAAGCATCTGCAGATTTTGGTATCTTGTGGGAGGAGGTGGGGGGCAGCCACCCAGAAACCAATCCCCCAAGGATACCAAAGAATGACTGTAGTACTCAAAATTATTCAATATTAGGAAAATGCAAATTAAAACAACGAGATACCATTATACACCTATTAGAATGGAGAAAATAAAATCTGATGACACCAACTGCCGGTGAGGATGCAGAGCAACTGGAACTCACATACATTGCTAATGGGAATGCAAAATGGTATAGCCACTTTCAAAAGTCTCACAGTCTCTTGTTAAACATACACTTATCATTTGACTGTTACACCACTCCCTTGCCAAAAACTGGAAACAACCCAAATGTCCATTAACTAGGTAATGGATGAACAAATTGTAGTATATATCCATACAATGGAACACTTAGCAATAAAAAGGGAAAAACCACTGATACAAGAAACATGTATGAATCTCAAAAGCATTATATGAAGGAAGCCAGACACAAAAGGCCAAACATTGTATGATTCCACTTATATGACATTCTGGAAAAGGCAAAACTGTAAAGTCAGAAATCAGATCAGTAGTTGCCAAGGAGCTAGGGTGAATGAAGTGGATTGACTGTGAAGAGCCTGAGGAAACCATTTTGGATCATGGAAATATCAATGTTATGTTTTGACTGTGGCAGAGGTTACATGACTATACATTTGTCAAATGTCATCAAAGTGCACGTGTGAAGTGTGACTTTCAGTATCTGTAAATTATGCCTCAGTAAACTGAACCATGAAAAACAGAACAGATTCCCGAAGTTGTGATCTGTCTCGTTCTATGTGGAACAAGTTTACCCTTTCCCCACACATTCCTAAATAAATCTTTTAAACGACAGATCTATCCTCATTTGTAACGAGACAAATAATACTTCTTGAGCATTCCCGAGGCCTGATAGGTACTTTACATGTATTATCTCATGAAATTATTCCACCAGACCTATGAAACTGAGGTTAAGAGGTTTGGATAATTCTAAAGTTGCTGTTTAAACCCGAGTATGCGGACTACCAAGGTCATCTTTCCCTCTGTACCTCGCTGCTTTCCCAATTCCCCAAAGACAAGGACTAAACTTTTTTTTTTTTTAAGTAAATTTATTTATTTATGGCTGAGTTGGGTCTTCGTTGCTGCGAGCAGGGGCTACTCTTTATTGCAGTGCGCAGGCTTCTCACTGTGGTGGCTTCTCTTGTTACGGAGCACGGGCTCTAGAGCACAGGCTCAGTAGTTGTGGCGCACGGGCTTAGTTGCTCTGTGGCATGTGGTATCTTCCTGGACCAGGGCCGGAACTCATGTCCCCTGCATTGGCAGGCGGATTCTTAACCACTGTGCCACCAGGGAAGCCCAGGGACTAAATTTTATATTTTTCACTGTCCAACATATAACATCCAAATAAAAACTGACACTGGTGAAAAACAAGAAACAACTTCCCAAACAGAGTACCTTATCAAGTGTAGGATCTAAAGAAAGATGCTTTTCTGGGGAAAATCCTCCCTTTCCCACTCGACTCCTACCATCTCTGGTTTAGTAACAGCCCATCAAAAGGAGGCACTCATTTGTTTATTCTCTCTAGTTCCTCTCTGCAATTTCCCAGCCCTGCAAAACATCACAAACTCAGGTGGCTCTGGGGATGAGGCTAATTTGTTAATACTCCAGAGATAGCAATTTCTATGGACATAGAATGATGATCCAAGATCATCCTTCTCAGGAATTATTTTCTTAACTAAGGAAGTTTACTGTTTTATTGAATAAAATCAGTCACATCACTTCATTTGTATTCCCTCATACAGTCCAAGATTATCACTTCAATTGCTAACTTTCTTAACTATGGCATTTAATGAATCTTCATTAAACAACAAATCCCATCCCAAGCTTAAGAGGTACTGAAGACAAGTGGCCCCATTCTGACACTGTTCTCAGTTACAATGCTTTAGTTATAAGTAACAGAAAATCCAACCAGGAATTTTCTTCTATCACATAACAAGTTAGGTGGTAGGGAAGTTCCAGTTAATTCAGTGGTTCAAAAGTCATCAAAGGCCAAATTTTTTCCATTTTTCTATTCTGGCATCCTTAGGATGTTGGCAATTATTATTTCATAGTATCCTCACAATAAGCCTGTGAGTTTCATTAAAGCTGCTGCCTAACAGTTGCCTAGTATGAAGAAAACAATTTTCTCACATGTACTTTGGAAGGCAATTTAGAAGTACCTATAGAATTCTTTTTTTAATGTGTATATCCTTTGATCTAGCAATTCCACTTCTAAGAATTCATCTCAGAAAATGTTAAGTGGACAAAAACAGGCATGAAGACATTCATTACAAAATTTTTTTTAATGGTAAAAAATGAGAAACAGCCTAAAATACCCATCAATAGGGTGTGATTACTTAAATTGAGAGACTCATATATAATGGAATACATCATAGCTGTTTAACATGGAACTATGTGCAAGTTTTGTTGATAACAGCGGAACTGCAAAGAGTATGTGTGCAGAAATAAATAAAAATACCTATGACACTAAAAAGGCAGCACGGGATTCCTGGCGGTCCAGTGGTTAGGACTCTGCACTTTCACTGCCAAGGGCCTGGGTTCCATCCCTGGTCGGGGAACTAAGATCCCACAAGTTGCAGCAAGGCCAAAAAAAAAAAAAAAAGGGCAACAAAAGCAAAAATAGATAAACTGGATTACATCATAATTTAAAAATTCCATGTATCAAAAGACAATGAACAGAATGAAAAGGCAACCCACAGAATGGGAGAAAATATTTGCAAATCATTTATTTAAGCCAGAATATGTAAAGAATTCCTTCAAATTAACAACAAAAAATAAACTGTTTAAAAATAGGCAGAGGACTTGAATAGACATTTCTCCAAAGAAGACAAGCTAATGACCAATAACATATGAAAAGATGCTCAACATCACTAATCATTATGGAAATACAAATCAAAACCATAACCTCACAACCATTAGGATGACTGCTATCAAAAACACAGGTTTTCCCTCTCCGACGAATCAACAAGATGGCAGAAATGGAGCAGAAGCAGCAGACCTTTGGCAATTTCACCTACAGCAGCATGGACTTTGTAGGACGTGTCCTACAAGCAGCTGGTACAGCTGTACAGCACCCAGCTACTGCTGAA
>NW_006798649.1:56181-81825 GCF_000442215.2 Lipotes vexillifer | reverse complement strand
GCTGAACCAGGACTGCCAAGGAAGCACACCCTGCTAAAGCGCCAGTGCAAGGCCAAGGAGGCACTGCCCAAGGAGCCGCCTGAGGTGGTAAAGACGCACCTGCAGGACATCATCATCCTGCCTGAGATGGTGGGCAGCATGGTGGGCATCTACAAGGTCAAGACCTTCAACCAGGTGGAATCAAGCCTGAGTTCTCAATCACCTACACAGCCAGGTTGGCATCGGGGCCACTCCTCTGGCTTCACCCCCTTCAAGTAGCCTGCTTGGCCAATAAAGTCATAGACTTCTCTTAAAAAAAAAAAGAAGTTATTTTGCCAAGGATGTGAAGAAACTGCAACCTTTGTGCACTGTAGATGAGAAAGTAAAATGGTGAAGCCGCTGTGGAAAACAGTATGATGGTTACTCAAAAATCTTCAGAGAACAGACTCAAAAGAACTGAAAGCAGGGTCTCGAAGATTCACAGCAGCATTATTTACAAAAGTCAAAAAGTGGAAGCAACCCAAATGTCTATCGACAGTTAAATGTATAAACAAAATGTGGTATATATACATGCAATGTTATTCAGCCTTAGAAAGGAAGGAAATCCTGACACATTCTACAACATGGATGAAACTTGAGGACATTATGCTAAGTGAAATAAGTCAGTCACAAAAAGACAAATATTGTATGATTCCACTTATATGAGCTGCCTAATCAAACTCAGAAACAAAATTCAAATCCAGGGGCTGAGGGGAGGGATGGTTAAGTTGTTGTTTAATAGGTACAGTTTGTTTTTTTGCAAGATAAAAAAGTTCTAAAGACTGTTTGCATAACAATGTGAATATATTTAACACTACTGAGCTGTACACTTTAAAATGGTGAAGACAGGGACTTCCCTGGCGGTCCAGTGTTTAGGACTCCACGCTTCCATTTCAGGGGGCAGAGGTTCCCTGGTTGGGGAACTGAGATCCCGCAAGCCACGAAGCACATCCAAAAAAAAATAAAATAAATAAATAAGATGGTTAAGATAGTAAATATTATGTGTATTTTACCAAAATTAAAAATTTTACCTAAAAGAAATTTTAAAGTAATACCAAAATGAGAATCAAACCAAGCTATATCTGTAAAGAGTTCAGAAAGCACCTAACTATTAACAGTGGTTATTTATGGAGAACACTGATGGGAAAAGGAGGGACTTTTGTTTTCTGCTCTGTATATTTCTGTATAGTTTACATTTGATCATAAACATGTATTAAGTTAATGCTTTTTAATATTTAAAAATTCCACTGGATATAACTTTTAAATTAAAATAAAATTCTAAGTAGTAAAAGACTTAAGTTCTCATGCCACCTTAAGTTTTACCAAGCATCCTCTCAAAAAAGCATGCCACGAGTATGTGGTTATGATCAGTTCTAATAGAAATAATTAATTAGGGAAAAGATCCTGTGTCATCCAGTTAACATGAGATGGTGCTATTAGGTTTTCCCCAGAAAATGCCCGTGACACTTCCTGGCCAATAATGCCCTAATCCAAATTAGACAGAGATCCACTCTCTAATCTTGAAATTGACAAATGTGATACAATAATATTTGGTGCCTGCATATACAAAATTCTAGCACTTTCATACTATTCTTATCCTTCTTTGTCCCTACTTACTACTAACAGAACACCAGGCCCAAATCAGCACTTTTTCAGAGCCTGATTCTCCTCCCACCCCTCACTTCAATAATGTTACAAGAGAGTTCGTGGGTGGTTAGCAAGACCCCCTTCAGAAACCAACAGCCATTCCAGAAAAATAACCGCTCACATACCAAGGGCTGCCAACAAGAGCAGCTTCCCAGCGGCATGTTTTAATAACCTTAATGAAGCAGACAGCAACTCCTTCTGTAATACAAATTCTGGTTGGAAGAAGAGATCTCCAGATTGTGGAAAAGTACAACTTAAAAAGTAAACACCGCAGGCTCCAGTACAGCAGGAAAGCAAGCAGAGATTTCTAAATACAGAGCTCAATTTTAAGAGTTCACTGTACCTTATTTCTCACTATCACCAATTGCTCTGTCAAAAATAGACCTTTCCATGTCTTGATCCATTCAGGATAAGCCACAGCAGGCACAGCTTTGCTTACATAGGGCAGCCAGGTCAGAAAGGCCATACAGGGAAATGGAAAAAGCAGCCAGCAGGTTTTCTTAGGGATTATACTGCTCCAGTTTTTATCCTGCCCCAGCTATTTTGGTGCTAAGAAAGCTGCAGGGAGGTCTTTGCTCTGCTCTCAAAAAGCTTTTCACCAGAAAGGCTGAAGCAGTCTCAGGGCTGCAACTCCCTCTGCTGCCCAATGTTTTCTTTGCATGTTGTAGCAGGTTCAATTCAATTTCAAACTCAAATATGTTAAAAGAGCTAAAGCAGCCCTTTATTTGAAAATATGACCAAAAAGGCACAAGTTCAAATGGAGCGGAACAGCTAGAATGCCAAGTTCTAAGTTAGACTGATTTCTACACTCACCGACAAATCTCCTCTGTTTCATGAAGTGATTCTTTTACTCAGTTTAAAGAAAAGTTCTGTATCTCCCTCATAGGCACTTGGAAAAGCAGGAACTGGACTTTTTGATTCTTCCTTACCTACCCTTAATAATACTGCCCATTACCAGAATTTAAGGTAGGCCTTATTCATCTTTCAAGATTCAACTTAAATAACACTTAGCATGTGGTACTGAAGCTATGTTTGTCAGTCTGTTTCACTGTATATATTCAACTAATAGCAGATGCTCTATAACTATTTAACAGAATTCTAACTAGAACCACCTTGAGATATTGGGGCAAGAGAGAACTGACCACATAATTCAATTAGGAAATAAGCAATTACTGGAGGAGGAACCAAAATTCTTGGAGATAAGAATAGAAGAGGTGTTTCCCCAACTAACATACTATTGTTCTGCCTAACAACTTACCAGTGTTGCCTGTGGGTCTTTTTCAGGTTACCAATCTCACAGTCTCCCTCCAGTTAACTCTTAAGAGAGCTCCTTTGTAATAAACTTTCATTCTTTGCCTATATCCAAATACTTCTCACATTCTGATCTTAGTGATAAAAGAATTCACAAAGGCCTTACACAATAACTCTAAGAGAGTGCTAAGCAAAAACTGAGCTACTATAATGTCCCCAACCTATTGTGGTTAGAAACCCTTGTGTCCCAGCATTCAGAATTAGAACTGATGATGAAGACATATATTGGCACCATAATCTTTACTTTTGTGAACACTCCCCTTCTCCACCACCCAGTATCAGAAGATTACATGTCAGGCAGAATTCCTACTCTTTGCCTTAAGAATCTACAGATCCCAGTTCTGTGAAAAGCAAATGCCCAGGACAAGTGCCATCTTCAGAAAGCCTTAAAATAATACTAACAGCTAATGGTGCCATTGTATAAAAACTCTCTACAACTGGATAAAAGAAAACAATGTAAATATTTTAATAAAAACAATCCCACAGCATTTATTGTCATCTGGTAATAACATAAAGGTGAGCAAAACAATATGAATAAATGCTTTAGAACTACACTTCTAACAAAGCACACCTAAAAAAACTGTATTGCCTTCTCAACAATTTCTCACTTCATTGATCATTTCTAGTTGGAGACACTTTGGAGCAGAGTAATGTTATCTCCTTTTAGCATGATCCGACCTGCAACACAAAATTAAAAAAAAAAAAAGCTATTAATAGCCACTCAGACAACTTTGTAACCACCTTTTAGCCTCAGAATTTCAGATCATTCTTGAGTGATTTTGAAAATGCTTTCTCTTGTGAAGGTATGTGACATTTTCCAATATTCATATATTGAAAGGCTGTGCATATCAGACCATGTGCACTTTTCCAACAATAACCTAATGAAGGTAGAGAAATGTTATTTTACGAAAAGTAGTTTCTGTAGACTAAATCAACTACCCCAACATTTCCTAATGCTCCAAGTTTGTAGAAGTTGAGAAATTGTTTTTCTAGGAAATGCACCATATTTACTATAATCCCTTTCTTACAGTTTTTTTTTTTTAACATCTTTATTGGAGTATAATTGCTCTACAATGGTGTGTTAGTTTCTGCTTTATAACAAAATGAATCAGTTATACATATACATATGTTCCCATATCTCTTCTACAATTCTTAACATAATAGATTTCATCCTGTGATACACAAACTTGTTTTAAGTTTTACCTAACATTTTCTAAACTTATTTGAGCAGACAATACTTTTTTCCTGAGAAATATCTATAAATATCTTCAGGAACACTAGTGCTCAGTAAAACAGTTTGAGAAATGCTAATCAACACCAATGGCAATTAAATTGTTTTTCACTTTTCCAGGCTTCTACAACAGGTAATATTAATCTGTTCTACAGGGTGGATATTACCATGGGAAATCAACATTTTGCAAATAATTTATAAATAACATCAATAAGGTTAGCATAGCCTTCCTGGCAAGACATGTTTAAATTCGAAAAATCCAGGCTTTCACAAAAATAGCCTAAGCAGGAAAAAGCAAAGCAAAACATTATACCACTCCTTAGAATCTACTTTCCACAGAGCTAGTATAGGCTCGAGAATCCTCAAGAACTGGAAGAAAGAGGCACCTGAAACCCACCACTGATAAAAATACTAGTGAGCTCTGAAGTGGGGCATTAAACAATTAAAGACAAAATGCCTAAATAAACCTCAAGTTAATGGAATTTTAACAGAAATGATTCAGTAGGTCTTGATGAAGCCATGAATCCTAAAGAACGTGGGCTAAGAAATTGCCTTCACTGTTCAAATATTTTAAAATTTCTACTATGCGGCATGCACTGAGTTAGGCACTGAGCATATTAGGGAGCAAAAAAGACAGGACTCATGCACTAATGGAGCATGTGATCCAGTGGTAGAGACATTAATAATCCCAGTAATGAATATTTTACTACAAACTCAGCACAGCACACCCTCCATCAATCCCCACCCCAAGCAAAACCAAACCAAACCCTGGCAGGAAGTAACATTTGGTCTGAGTCCCAAGAAACAGGTAACAGCATATACAAAGATTTATGATGGGACAAATGTACGGATTCCAAGAATTGAAAGAAGTGTGGGTGAAGCTCAGAATATGAAGTGCAAAGTGATACAAAATGAGCAGAGGGAGGTAAGGCCAGATCATGAAGGACCCTGAAGGATACATTAAAGATTTCCTTATCCTATGAGCAATAAGAAGCCATTGAAGGCTTTCTAGCAAAGAGATAACAAATTCAGATTGGTGTTTTAAATAAAAGATGACAGGAGCCTGCAGAGCAAACTGGAAGGAGCTGAGGTAGTTGCAGAGAAATTTATTAGCAAACTGAATAGAACTGGTGCCATTCAGTATGGCAGGGAACACTAAAATTGCTCTAAACAGTGTGTGAGGGGTTGGAACTGAGTTTGATTTCTGATATGCTAACTTTGAGGAGCCTTTGAGACATCCAAGTAGAAATGCTGAATAGGCTCAGAGAGGTCTAGAGCTACAAATGTAAATTTGGAAGTCAACATATAAATGTAATTTAAGGTGCAGTCTTGAGTGCCTAGGAAAGTAATACTGAGTGACGGGAGGACGTAGAACCAAGACTTGAGCAACTCAAACAGTTAATGGCTGGGTCCTAAAGAATGAATATATAAAAGTCTGAAAAAGGAACAACTAGTAATGAAAAGCAAAAACCTGACTATAGTATCACAGAGCCAAGTGCTGCTTAGAGCGCAATCAAATGAGGACCATTCGATTTAACACCATTAGTCTTTGGTAACCTTTGTGAGAGCTCTCTGAGTGGGGAGACAAAAATGGAGTGGGGTAAAGAATAAGTGGCAAAGGATGATTTCAAGAGTATATTTCTCTCCCAAATAATAACTTCTCAAATGCAAACTAAATTTAAACATGAAATGAGTTGCAATTCAATTCTGTAAGTGAATAAAAATTTCTACAATTCTTTAAGGCCATCTATAGTCTTACCCAGTTGTTTTCTTGACTTTGTTTTAGAATGAATCTCTTCTGCATCATCTAATACGAGGTTCATATACTCATCAAAACCCTAGAAAAATAAGCCAATTGACTGTCATCTTCACATAAGATCATATCCAAACCATTCTAAATGAAAATGGCTATGTATAGAGATGCTAACTCCAGAAACTCACCTCTCCACTGATCTTTTAGCTGAAACACCACCTCCCCGTCCTAAGCCTTGTGTTTTTTTGTTTTTTTTTTGGGCCGCGCTGCAGCTTGCAGGATCTCAATTCCCCGACCAGGGACTGAACCCGGGCCACGGCAGTGAAAGCCTGGAACCCTAACCACTAGGCCACCAGGAAACTCCCTAAGCCTCTTTTTAAATAAAGGAAGATGGAATGTACTTCAGATTACTTCTGGAACCTTTGGGACTTAAGATTTCATTAACTATGCCAAAGAGCCATTTCCCTTATCTTTTATAACGTGCTCAATATAGTGTGTGTACATATATGAATTAACTCTTCCCATGTTCCCCACAAGACACTACCACCACCAACCACCGTGCTTGTTTTCCAACTAGTAAACAGGGAAGGGGAGATTACTGATGGAATCTACACTGTCTAAAAGAAATACCAGAGTCGTAGCATAACACTTCCATCCGTATCTTCCTTTTTAAAAACATTATTTAGGCTATTCTGCCATCGTGGACACCTTATTTAACTAACCCCACCCAGTTCTATTCAGGTATCACCTAACCCAGAACTAATACTCCATTAATCCCATCTCCCCGGCCCCATTTTATTTCTTTTGACCCCTCCTTTAAAGACTAATACTGTTGTTTAAATAATTTTCTAGTAATTTTCCCTCTCTTTTATGAATTACATAATCCCTATCAAGCAGAACAATGAGACAAGGACAGTGGGTCCTGAAGAACTTTCTGTGGGTTGGGTCTTTGACTTTTTGTATATCGCTCTGCTGGCTATCTTTTGGTAAGTCTTCTTCTATAAACAAACTGCTTTGAGATAAAATATCTTGGGTACTCACAATGATACAGCCCTCTATCCGCATATTCACTTGCTCATAAAGCCACACCTGAATCCGAGATCTCTGAAATAATCAACAAAAATAGAAATGTTAAGAAATAAGTAAATAAAATCCAACCACTTTGGTCAAACAACAGACAAACATGGCTCCTAAAAAAAACTTTAACAAATAAAAGCCAAGACTAGTTACTTATCAAGAAACATTCTCACTTAATAAATGCTATATTGGAACTAAGTTAATAATTTTCCTGTGAACTTAGAACTCAATCATATTTCCACTGCTTCTAGTCTCTATACATTTAAAGTGAAAATTTGTGACAGGATAGCATTTAAAAGGGCTTCTTTCTTATCTGCTATAGCAAAATCAAGCTCCAAGACAGTTTTCTCTAGGTACTCAGTTCTCCATGTCTCACACCTAATAACCAGGAGGGGGGCCCTCAATTCCTGTGATTAAAAATTACAAGAGCTTGAAATTAATGTTTTTCAATTGTGTTGTCACACACTAAAGTTTGTCAGAACAACAGGAGCCACATTTTCTATCAGAGATAACTTAAATACTCCGCTTTGTCAAGTCAAATTTTGAGTTGCTAAAAATCCCCTCAAAGGAAAGAAGGCTGCCACTAAATCCTCTGAACCTATCCTTCCTGTCTTCCTTTTTTTGTGTCTTTTCTACATATATGGATCCCCCACCCCACAAAGTGCTAAACACACCACTTTATGACCTAGTTTAAAGCCAACTGAATTTTTCTTCCAGTGTCTCATCCTAAAGGGAAGGGGGAAAGGTTCCAATGTTCTGGCCATATCCACTGCAACAGAAGTACCCAATTACCACTGTCATGTCAACCAATAATTACTTTTTGAAATTAGTAATTTTGGTCTTGTAGAGTAATTACAACACAATTCTTTGCATGCTTGGAGTTGGCATGGTTACACACCATTTTATCACATTAGAGCTTTCCCAGCACTCCTTCCCCTCAAATACCCTCGCAAACTCCAGTTTCATCTACATTTAACTCTAGAACAATGATCAGACAGGATGAAACAAACAGCCAAATAAATTCACTTTTAACTTAAAAAGTAATTATGAAACAGTTAACAACAACCAACTTACATTTTGCAAGTATCTGAAGATGAGATTCTGCAGCAGTAGTTAAGGAAAAAATACACGCATAGCACAGACTCTGCTTCCTGGAACTGGTCAATCCTACCCTCATCTCACTTTTCTGAACGCGACGTCTGTGCCTATGAAAAGTGCCCAACTAGCCACCCATTTGGGGCTCCCTAAACACTGTAAACGAATCCCCTCCCACTCTCATTCTCCTGGAGTTTCTTCGGCGACGATATCTTCCTCAGGCACGGTAACTCCCACTTTCACTGAGTACTTAACTAAGGTTGTTTTCCAACGGCTCACCCCCGCCATTCCTGCATTTCCCACCGCAGGGGCCTGCCTAAGCCCACCTCCTACCCGTAATTGCTTCTTCAACTACCCGCGCTTTCTCCCAGTCTCGGCCGCCCCAGGGGCTCATGGGATGAGAGGCCGGACTCCGCTCCCTCTGGCCTGCTCCGTCTGCTCCTTCGCCCCCCATTTCCTGGCCCGAACCTCCTCCTTCTCACATCCCGAGTAGGATACGATTGGCTGCACCATCACCTTCTGCACCTTCTGGCCCTGGCCCCGGTACGCCATGGTGGAAGCTCACAAAGACCACACTATCCCGCACACTGCCTCAAAAAGCAACTTCCGGAATAAAGAGCCGGAAGCGGAAGTGCATGGTGCTCGCGGGGCGACCTGGGAAGCTCCTGGGAAATACCTCTCTAGCCACGGGCTCCGCTTATCTCGGTGCTTTGTAGCAACTGCCGCGACTGCATTTTGGAACGTGGGTTGGTCCTACAGCGCCACCTGAAGGGAGGCTGGAGGAGGAGCCTAGCGGCTTCGGTTGTGCCTCGGCTGCCGGGAGGCGGTGCACAGCGCTTGGCCATCGCGACTTCGTTTTCTGAGTCGGCTTTTAGAGCCAGATCGTCCCATTGCGTACCTCTGTCTGTGAAATAGGTTGGTTTAGTGCTTTTCCTAAGGCCTATTTCCCTGGAATTTAGGCTTGATAGCAGCGTTGTGGTGGACAGGGTAGGGCCGCAAGAAGCCCAAACTCAGGGCTCCCACAGCTGACATTTTCGGCCACAGACAATCCGAATTCAAAAGCCAGATACTTGGGCTTCCCTGGTGGCGCAGTGGTTGAGAGTCCGCCTGCCGAAACCTAGTGGTCTCACCTGAAGGGTGCACCTTTACAAGCTTTAACAAAGATCAACTGAGTGGGAAAATTTGTCAAAGTAGTTATTTGAGTATGTGAAAAAAAAAAAAAAAAAAGCCAGATGCTCTGGTTTGCTCCAGTAACCGATTCAACTCTCAGCAACTTTGTGAGGAGTTAATTGTAAGGTGGCAACAGAAGATCTATGTAGCATGAAAACCCTGAAGTCTGATTTCTGGCCTCAAATCTGGCACTGTTATAACGTGTGACCAAGAATAAGTTATTCAGCCTTGGACTTCACTGGTGGCGCAGTGTGAGAATCTGCCTGCCAATGCAGGGGACACGGGTTTGAGCACTGGCCTGGGAAGATCCCACATGCCGCGGAGCAACTAAGCCCGTGTGCCACAACTACTGAGCCTGCGCTCTAGAGCCTGCAAGCCACAACTACTGAGTCTGCGTGCTGCAACTACTGAAGCCCGCGATCCTAGAGCCCCGGCTCTGCAACAGGAGAAGCCACCACAGTGAGAAGCCCGCGCACCGCAATGGAGAGCAGCCCCTGCTCGCCGCAACCAGAGAAAGCCCACATAACAGCAATGAAGACCCAACGCAGCCAAAAATAAAATAAATACATAAATTTATTTTTAAAAAAAAGTTATTCATTCTTGCCATGTCTTGGCTTAGTTGTTACCAAAGTGGAGATAAAAATGTTCCTTCGGGGACTTCCCTGGTGGCGCAGGGGTTTAAGACTCCGAGCTCCCAATGCAGGGGGCATGGCTTTGATCCCTGGTCAGGGAACTAGATCCCACATGCATGCCGCAGCTAAGGAGCCCGCTGGCCACAGCTAAGACCTGGCACAACCAAAAAAGAAAGTTTCTTCCTCATGGAGTTAAAGATTCAATGAAGTAGTAGTATACATGTGTACACGTTAAGGTCTCAATGTTTGACCTTTTCTTTTCCTGGGTAACACAGCTGGAAGGGGAGGAGTTGGAGTTTGTTAGGTTATGTTGTGGGCTGGCAGAAATTTCATTTAATTGGAATGCCCATTTTATAGACAAGGAAACTGAAGCTCAGAGTTGAAGGGGCCCATCAAAGGGGACACCACTTAGGGCAAGTAGCAAAATCCTAACTTGTTTAACTGAGGTTGTTACCAAGCCCAACTTAGGTCCACTCAGTGGAGGAGCAGTAAAGCCAAGTGGTTGATGCTGGTTTGTGATGAAGGAAAGTACAGCGTTTATTGTGAGGCCAAGTGAGGGGAACAGGCAGCTCACGCTCAAAAGACCCGAACTCCCCAGTGGCTTTGAGGAAAGGATTTTTAAAGACAAAGTAAGGGAGAGGCTTGCAGGTACATGATCAGCTCATGCACAATTCTCTAGGTGTTGAGGTAACCACGTGAGGTCACAGGGGTCAGCATTATCAATCCTCAGGCTCCAGGTGGTCTGGAGGCTAGGTGTTCATGGTCAAGATGCAGTTAGCGTGTTAGTTGTTTTGGTATCTGAAAAACAACTCAAGGATATGGCTCAGGATATTATCTATAGCCCTTGACTTTGTTTTATGGCTAAACTATCATTATTTTGTCTTGCTTGAGTGTTTTCCTTTGTTTCTGCATTTTCTCACTTCTCTGATTAAATTTACTCTTAGAAACTCAGGAAAGTCCTAGGAGGTTAAAGCTTTTCTATAAACAAGAGGCAGGAGATACAAGGGGGTCTGTCCCCTGGAAGGCCTCGCAGGGTCCTGTGCAGTTTCAAGGCCTTCTGTTTAATGAGGATAATATTAATGGCAACCTCATAAAAATGTGAGATCAAAGGATATGAAAGTGATTTTTTAAAAAGACCTAGATGGGACCTCCCTTGTGGCACAGTGGATAAGACTCCATGCTCCCAATGCAGGGGGCCCGGGTTCAAACCCTGGTCAGGAAACTAGATCCCACATGCATGCTGCAACTAAGAGTTCACATGCTGCAAATAAGGAACTGGAGAGCCACAACTCAGGAGCCTGCCTGCCACAACTAAGACCCAGTACAACCAAATAAATAAAAATAAAAAGAGAGCTAGAAAACACACGGAATAATTATTTCTTTTTAATCAGCTCCCCCCAAAACCAAATAGAGGGTCATGATGTGCGTGGAGTAAAGTTGAGATTTGCTGAATTTGAAGACAGTGTGACTAGAACACACCAGTATACCTATCCCATCTCATATGTAGAGATGCTTAGCTACTTGTTTTTGCATTTTCCTGTTTCTGAAGTCATGATTTCTAAACTTTTAAGGATTGATCTCTATAACCAATCATTTGACTGATTATACAACTCATGAGAAGAGATTTACTATTTTTTTCTTAATGATTTTGCCCTTTTCCATTTAAATCTTTGATCCATCTAGAATTTATCCAAGTATATACTAGAACTGATACAACTTTAAAAATTTCTAGGTGGCTACCCAGTTGTCCATCACTATTACAAAAAAATAATCCTTTGTTCCTCATTCAATTTTAAATGCCACTTTTATGATATACCAAGTGTATGTGTGTGTGTGTAGGTATGTGTTTTTATGTATAGCATTTATATTTTGTTCAGTTGATCTTAGTGTCTATTTATAGACTAGTATCACTGTTTGTGAAGTATTGTAGCTTTATAATGTTTTCTTATTTGGTAGGACTAGAAGTACATAGAATTTTCCTAGTTATTCTGGTTTTTCTTTAAAACTTTAGAATAAGCTTATCTAATTAAAAAAAAACCCTTTTGGTATTTTTACTGTGATTACATTAAATCTAGAACAACTTAGAATTTTTTTTTTTTTTTTTTTGTGGTACGCGGTCCTCTCACTGTTGTGGCCTCTCCCATTGTGGAGCACAGGCTCCAGACGCACAGGCTCAGAGGCCATGGCTCATGGGCCCAGCCGCTCAGCGGCCTGTGGGATCTTTCTGGACCGGGGCACGAACCTGTGTCCCCTGCATCGGCAGGCGGACTCTCAACCACTGCGCCACCAGGGAAGCCCCATAGAATTAATTTTTTAAAATCTAAGTACATGATGGCTTTCTATTTGTTCAAATTTTCCTTTGAGTCTTTGAGAAGTTTTAAATTTTCTGTAGTTTTTAGTTTCTTCTTTCTAGTTCATCCAGTTTAATCATAGATATTTCATCTCTCTTGGTCTGAAAAATTGTCTTTTATTCAATTGTATGCTCTAACTGGTTTTTAAAAGTAATACATTCAATTATATAAAACTTATAAAGTTTTGCATCACTAAAAAGCCACCATAATAAGCAAAATGAGAAGATCTGGGAAAAGTATGTTTGCACCACATCAGAAAAGTGGGTGATTTTACTAATATATAAAGAACTCAAAAAAAAAAAAAAATGCTGTGTAAGAAATATTCCAAAACTTAATGGCTTAAATAACAGCATACTTTTTTTTTTTTTTAATTTGTGACCTTTGTGGGTCAAGAGTTTGGGCAGGGATCAGCTGGGTGATTTTTCTGCTTCAGATGGTCTAAGGCCTTGGCATGTGTATTTAGAAGGCTAGCCCCACCTGAGTCAGTCTCCATGTCTATATAGCCTCAGGGCCTCACCACATGGTCTCTCTGGCAGAGGAATATGCTTTATTATATGGGGGCCCAAGGCTCTAAGAAGCCAAAGCTGAAGCTAACAGTACCCTTTAAGGCCAGGCCTGGAACTAGTATAATGTTCACACCCCAGGCCAGTTCAAGGGCTGGAAAAATAGAGCCCACCTCTTTACTGGAGGTGTATTAAAGAATTTGAAGCCATTTCTAATCTGACACAAAGACCCAAAATAAAAATTGGCAATGGATATGAACAATCATTTTTATAGCAAAGGAAATACAAATGGTCTTCAAAGGTATGAAAAGAGGTCAAACTTCACTCATTATAAAAGAAATGCAAACTAAACTATACTGAGAAATCATTTTCTCTCACTAGGTTGGCAAAGATCAAAAACTGGTGGTAATATACCTTATTAAGCTCCAATTCTAGACACTTAATCATACAAACTTACATGTGTGAAATAACATAATCATTGCAGCATTGTTTAAAATACCAAGATGGGAAAACAACCTAAATGTCTATCAATAGGAACCTAGCTCAATTATTGCATGTTCATATAGTGTAACACCATGCAACTATAACAAAAATTGCAGTTCTTTGTGTCCTGTTATGAAAAGATATCCAATATACAGTAAGAGAAAAAGTAAGCTATGATACATTTCAGATTAACTTCAGAATAATTTAGTGGAGCCAGCAGAGCTGGATCTCAGATGGGGCAAGCCTAAGGAATAAAATTTAAGGAGTCACACTTGCATGTACAAGTACAACCCTGAGAGTGAGCACTTCCTTAAATTATGCCCAGGTACCTTGCTTGCCTCACCCTAGCCCCAGTCCTGGGGGTCAGAATAGGGGATGGATAGCTGGTATGGGTATAGGTGAAACAGGATTTGTCATGAATCTGTAATTCATAATTTAAAACTGTTCATAATAAATATAATAAAAGCAAGGTGCAGGATATCATGTTTTATATATAATATTATATAGAAGTATATTTGCTTATATATAATATCTGTAGAATACCTGAGAAGCTGAGAACATTGGTTTTAGAGCAGAAGTGGGTAGCTGGGGCAGGAGTAGGAGGGAGGACTTTTACTGTATACCCTTATACACATTTTGAACTTTGAAACTTGTGAATGAATATCACCAATTCAATGAATTTATTAGACAGTGGAAAGTACTATGACATTTGTTTCCCTTTTTTTGTTCCAACTAATCATAATGTTCTTGTAAAATTTGAGATTTTCATGACATTCCCAAGGTATCTGCAAATGACTGGTACACAGAGACATACCCTGAGAATCACTGGTCCAAAGGGACATATCCTGAGAAGAGTCACCTCCAGGCCTTCTGAATATTGAAGAACATCCTTCCTCTCAGCTTAAAGTTTCTTGCATATCAACCAGGAGCCTCAAAACTTGCTGAATGAAGCATGACAAAGAATGGGGTTGGGAAGAGACAGGGGCAGCCTAACAAAGATCAACAGCCCTTGAAATGGGCAGCAAGTATTTACTGAATGCTTTCTGTTATTTTCTGAAGTGTGCCCCCCCAAATTCATGTGTTGAAGCTCTAAACCCCCAGTACCTCTAGAATGTGACTATTTGGAAATAGGCCCTTAAAGAGGAAATTAAGGTTAAATGATGTCATATGGGTGGGCCCTAATCCAAGGTGACTAGTGTCCTTCTACCGAGATTAAAATACAGACATGTATATGCAGAGGGAAGGCCACGCCTGTGAGGACAGTGAGAAGGGGAACATCTGCAAACCAAAGAGAAACGACTCAGAAGAACCCAAACTAGCCAACACCATGATCTTGGAATTCTGGCACCCACAACTGTGAGAAAATACATTTATGCTGTTTAAGCCACCCAGGCTGTGGTATGTTGTTTCGGCCCTAACAAACTAATATACCTTCTATGTGCCAGACTTGTACTAGGTGCTGAGAATATATAGGTTAGTAAGAATCTCTATCTCAAGGAGTTTATACTCTGCTGATGGAGAGGTAAACAATTTCAAAACAATGAAGGTAAACAAAGAGTATATGTCTAGTAGACAGGCACCAGAGCCCAGTTTGGGGAGAGGGAGAACAGGGTATTGGGAGAGGTAACCTGGAAGTCATGGAGTGTGTAGGAATTAGCCAATGAAAAGAGGAGAAAAGAGACCTTTAAATAGAGGACAGCATTAACAAAGGCAAACAGCTAGAGACAGATTGGTGTATAAGGGAAGTCGACTGTCAGTAATTTTGCTGGCGTAGAGCATGAAGGGTGAGTGATGGAAGAGGCTGGTACAACAGGGCCTTACATGCTATTCTAAGGGACTTTAATTTTGGAGGGAAGGGGAAGGCACAGGAGGATTTCATGAAACACAGTGACTCAGATTCACATTTAAAATAGATCCTTCTTTCTTTGTAAAAGACCAGTTTATTCCTTAGCCAAGAACAGCTGACAGCAAACTGAGCAAGAATGAGACAAGACAGACTCTCAGAATACCAACGGGATTGTCAGGTCACGAAAAACAAACCTTACCTGCTCAATTTGGCTTTGTTTGCAGCTCATATCTTCTCCTTTGCTAAGCTACACAAAACTCCAGATCTAACACCTCAAGGAAAACTTCCCTGACCAGTCTTGAATTCATTGATTTCTCACTCATCCCCTCTATAGACAGCATCATCCATTTATTACTTGTACCCATTTCACTCTTACTTTTTCCTTAAAAGTATTTCAAAGGCAGGGGTTTACCTTATACTTAATCTATCCCTAGTGGCCAGCAGTGTTTAATGATGGTTAGAATTAATAATGTTCTAATTTGAGCCTCTTCAAGGGAAGGCAGTCCAAAACACTTTGCGGCAGTTATGCCAACGTATTTCACATTTCCTCACAGCTTTTCTAAACTTGACTACCTTCCTTGACCTCTCAACCTAAATAAGTGACCTCACTAATCAAATACACCTACCAGGGAAGGGTTCCTTCTCATTTAGCTTCTCCTTCCCCTTGAAATTTCTCCTCCTCCTTTGAGTGTTCTTGATCCATCCAATGTCCTATTTCAGTCATTTGTCTATTCAACAAAGTCTTTTTTTTTTTTTTTTTTTGCCGCCCCATGCAGGGTCTTAGTTCCCCAGCCAGGGATTGAAAAAAAAAAAAAAGAACTTCCTTTAACAATGTGGATTTCATGGTTGGGAACTCTTCCCATTGGTTTCTTTTTTTTCAAAAAATTTTTTTTTTTTTTTTTTTTTTGGCCGCGCCATGCAGGATCTTAGTTCCCCAGCCAGGGATTGAACCCACGCCCCATACAGTGGAAGCGCGGAATCTTAACCACTGAATCGCCTGGGAAGTCCCACAGTAGTCTTTTACTTAATCATTTTTCCTCCTCTGCATTCTTCAGTCTGAATATTGGGTGTTTACACCCTTAACTCAGTAGGCTATTGCTTTACTCCTATCTGAACACAAATCAGTCACAGAATCTAAAGACCAAAAAGCCCAGGAACAGGCATTACCAAGTTTTAATCCACTGTTTCTCGTCACGATTGACTCAGACTCTGCAACACTTTCCCAATTAAATCCAACCAAACTTTACTAATAGGCCCACTCAGTAAATTTCTATTTTTTAAAATATAAAATTTTAATTGCTGTTCTTATTTACGGCCATTGTTTATACTGTCAATTTTATTGTACAATGTTAAGAAAATGGTCAAGTATTTTGTGTTGATGCCTCTAACATTTTGCAATTCATATAAATTAGTTTGGAGAATAAATTATTAATGCAGTTAGATGTGTAGGTTGTGGAAACTTCCACAGACTTACTGAGCAGCTTTCAAAGACAAGATTTAAGAAAAAAAGAGTTCTTGAAAGGTTCAACGAATCAAACCCAACTGCACATAAAAATATACTTTCTTACTGTTATATCTGAACACACTGATTCTGACACTACAGTGGAGATAAAAATCAGTAATCTTCCAAGGCAGTGTAGGATTTGGTGTCAAAATGGATATGTGAATTAAGAGGCACATAATAAGTACTCAATATATACTAGCTACTTTAAAGTGGTGTTACATAGCAACTGGAGTCTACACAGTTCCTGTTGGTTCCTGACAAATTCAAAGCAAATATTTTAAAGAACTGCAGAAATATTCTGGCAAAATGAAGCCACAATTTTTAGAAAAGGATCATAGAACTTTGATCAATATAGACAACAAGCTTTATTTCTGAAACTGTAATTATTAAACATCGACCAAAGATTGGTTGAGATGAAAACAAACTATGTTCTGGTCGTATGTGAGAGGATCCACTGGAACTTGAGGTTAAGGCCAGAACTTTAAGGATCATTTATTGAGACAAATACATGAGCTGCAAATTATCTTGAAAGTTCTGGCTATGCTATGACCAAGTTCTACAACATTTGGGCCCTTTTCCTGTTAAAACTGAAAACCATCATCACTCAAAACTGAACACACAATCTGTTCTCCTTTCTGTGAAAAGTTGACTCAACTTTTTGGGGACTACTTTTAGACTATTTGGGAAAATCTATATTCTCTGGTAAATTAAAAATTTATATGTATTCCCATAACAAAAAACTGGACTTTCCTGAAGTAAAAATTTTATATGCCTTCATGCTTGAAAATTCTAAATTGTTGGAACCATCTAAGATCACTTCTAAACCCTCTCTCCTTTAAAAAAAATTAATGACATTACTTGAGTTACAATGCTAATGGCTAAGTATCAGTGTCAGAAAAAAATCCTCACATATAATAGTATTTATTCTTACCTAAAGCAAATGCAACTAAAACTGAGAATACTTGTGGAGAAGTCTGGCAGTATGTCTTTGTAAAAGGTTTCTAAAGACAAATAGTATCTGTGAAACTGGGCCTCTATTGAGGCAGATCCCAGGCTGAAGTGATGTACGACTACTTAACTCATAACATCAAGACTTTCCTATACCAGCTTTATTTAAAACACAAATAAAGTATTTCTCTTTCTGTAATGGCAAATGGTTCAAATAATGCTGAAAATGAATCACTAATACAGGGCTTTAAATATGAAACAAAATTATTTTTAAAAAAGCAAAAGAATAAAGGTTATGTACAAAAGGGACCTGGAATCTACAAGCCGATTCCAAAAATGAAATGAGTAGAAAATCTGCGGTGAAACCAGAACATTCCACCCTTGCTTTGGAGAAGGGCTATTAGATAACATTCAGTCAGCTGAAGATGGATTGGTAGAGAAGTGTCTATACATAAATTTCAAGTCAGTTTTGCTTGTGTAGAATCATCCAGATCTTCCCACGACTGAATGGGCAATCCTGTGGCTTTCTTCCTTTTCCATATTCCCAAAAACACTACATGAAGTTCAACTCTTGATGAGCCGCTTACAACAGCAGTTCCTTAGGAGCCAACATGACAGGTGGGTCAGATTTCCCTATGAGAAACAAAACCGGCCACCTACAGCAAAATATCAAAATGGGCAGGTCCTTTCCTCTTCCTTCTGATTATGCACAGTATGTCTCCTTTCAAGACTATTATCCCCATCATACTTGTTCCTTCACAGTCTAAACCTTGAGGTGATATGAAGGAGACCAACATCAAGAAAAGAAAATTCAATTCGGAAATGAAGAAAACTGGAAGGTATACAATACACCCCCAGAGCATCTTGATAATCCCTGCTACTGTACAATTCAGCATACTGCTACAGTCCATAGATAAATAATGGCAGCTTGAACGAGTTCATTTCCGCCCCCCTCAGGTGTTTAAAGGGCACCAAATAAATACTGGGCAAGAGGAGTTTGCTAGGAGAATTAGAAATTAAAAGTTAACCAATTTTTATCCCTGTGATAATTCAATGCTAGTAAGGTGGCAAGTACTGAAGAAGAGAAGGGACAACTTTCTTACTAAAAAATAAGTTCCTGTAATCATTATGTCACCATCTCTTATTAAGAATCCAAGGAATCCCAGAAATAGAAAATTAGTTTCAGAGGACCCCTGAGGCACTTTAAAGCCTTAAAAAATTACAGTAATAATAAATCAGCTATTGCTCTTCAGAGGCTTACAGAGCAGTAGAAGCATGAAAATCACATCCAAAAAGTTATGTCCAGATTACAGGTTTCCTGAGCTGCTCAGTTGTCTCTAAAAGCTTAGTTGAATTTTCCAAATACCTTTAAAAAGACGTACAATTTAACACAGACTGAGTGGATTTTTTTGTTTAGTGGTGGCATGAAATTTGGTCCTTAATGGTAGCAGCTGTCTTCATCCTTTTCAAACTCAGGTAACGGGAGGTACATTAGGACAATACATAAAAGAAATAATACAACAAAGGGGAAAAAAGCCAAAACTGACAAACACCTCAAGGAGTCACTAAGTTTTCTTGTACCCTTTCACTTAGGTCTCCCGCTCAGTCTTTTTGTGGAGAGAGGGGTAAGACAGAACTTTTTTCTCAAAGATGCTAAACAATGGCATCAAATGGACAAAACGACTACCAAGGGACTTTAAAAATCTGACCCCAAGGAATCCAGAACACACATGGATAATTCAGAGGTATATTTCTTATTTGGGGAAAATTCTAGACTAAAGAAATGATCATTTTGGATAAATGTTATAATAGATGAAACTAAGTCCAGTTTTTGGTGAGTCTTTTTTTTGTGTCTTTGTTTTAAATGTTCTACTACAACCTTCAGCTATCAATCATTTCTGATAGCTCAAGCAGAAGGTCATCTTCATCCTTCCCAGGATCCAGGTCAATCTCAGCTTCTAATTTGCCTCCTGATATCTCCCATATTAATTTCTCAAAATCATCCTCCACAGAGAGTAGTGGCTTTCCTGTTGAGGCAGAGCTGAGTCGGCGAGTTTTTGCAGCCACCTGGGATGAGGAAGGGCCAGATACTTCTGGTGGGGAAGGATCTGAAGAGGACTGGGTTGGAGGCAGCACAAAACTGTAAGAAAAAAAACCCCAAAGGATTATTAGATAATTGCCCTTCATCAATGGTTGGCTGGACCACCCAGTCTCAGGTACACAAAGAATTTTAGCAAAGAGTTGTTTCTGAAGACACACATAAACAAAGAATTGTTTTACTGATTTGGGATAAAGCATTTTCATCCTTTAAAGGAGAATCCAGACAGGTGTTTAAAAACTGTTCTCAGTAATACAGGCAAAATATAAACAACAGCACCAAAAGAGAACAGCAACCCTGAATATCATGTTTTCCTGCAATTAATATGAAGTTTAGCAGATTTATTTAGATGTGGCTAAACTGTACATTTTTCAAATTATTTAGCAGTGTTATTCTCTAGAGAGCATAAACAATAATAGCAGCCTAAACTTTGGTTAAAAAGAATTGCAAGGTATTACCTGTCTCTAGGTTTTTCTGTCTCAGGCACAGTGACTGATTTGTCTTCAGAGAGAAGTGGGACAACAGCCTACAAAAGTGAGAGTAAGGTAATTCAGTGGGAGAGTCAGGCTTTTAAATTTGAGCAGATTCATTTTCTCTGCTGCCTTCTTAGAACGATTCTTTAAGCCTGGGAATCCAAGAATAAATCCAAAGACTGAGGGTACAAATAAGCGAAATATCTTAATTAGGTTAAAAAAGAAATTCACCCTGCCACTGCAAATGTTTAAGCTGTAAACGTAATATACAGTAACAACCTAAACAACTAAAATGCTTAGGAATTGACAGAAACTATTACATGTAATACAGAGAGAGCTAACAGAGAATTAATCTTGCCCACTTTCCTACCACACAGACTAAAGCACCACTGAGTTGGATTTACTTCTTACCACAGCTGCTTTTTTGGCTGGGCTTTTCTTCAGGACACTGCCGGAGGTGAGTGGTTTCACAGCTGCAATGACAGCAGAGTGGACATCCACTGCCTTGCGTTTTTGGGCCACTTTGGGTGATGAGACAACTTTAGCCACAGATGGCTTCACATTCACTTTAGGTTTAGCTACAAGACAGAAAACATATGATTAAAAGCTAGAATAATCCCCTTTTTACATGGAGAATAACTCAGAATATCAAAATTCCTTCCCAGCAATTTAGAAACAGCACAAATAAGTAAAAAAACGAACCAACCAACTAACCAAAAAAGAAAACCAGACTGAAAATGATCCACCAGCAATCTGCACTACACTTGGCTGTAATATACACACACACGTGTATATATATATATATATATATATACACATGTATCTACATATGTGTGTTGTCTACATATATGTATACACACAAACACACTCTCCCCTCTCCCCTCTCTCTCCCTCCCTCTCTCCCTCTCAAACAATTCCTTTCAGTGCCTCTTGAATTTGCTACTGCTCTTTGCTTCCCTTGTGTTTTTCTCCTTCAAAACCAGAGGGAAAAGGCGCCACGGAAAGTTTTAGACAAAGCTTTATAAACAGCAATTTTAAATTGTGAAAAAGGAACTCATCTAGTCTTTCTGTCTTTTTAAATAGAATTTTCAGAAATATTACTACCCACCTGTGTGACCAGTATACAAAGACAAATGAAATTCAACCCAATTATTGCCAGGCAGTCACTGAAACTTGGTAATTTTGAAATTCTAAAGCAAAATGCACTAGAAAAAACATTCACCTTTACCCCTTTTTTCCAAGGTCTGTGTTGCACCTTTCACATTCAGTTTTGAGTGCCCAATCCCTGAGGTTTCTACCTCTGTCTTCTGGGATATCTTTGAATGAGGCCGTTTAGTCAGGAGCCGTGTGATGTCTGGCACGGTAGCGAGCACTGGTTTCTCTGCTAACTGGGTATTGTAAGTGTCTAAATCTCCCCGAAGGAGTGTCAAAACTGATTTTTCCTTCTGTGAGGTTCCCTTCTCCGACAGTTTCTGCACATGCTTTTCTCTCACTGTCTCACATCTCTTGACTTGAATTTTAGTGATGTCAACTGCTGTGGTCTCATCTGAAGTCTATGGATAAATTTAAACGACAGAATTAAAATCTAGTACCTCCAACAACCTGTATGATGATAATTATTGTTTATAAGTTACCAAGCTAACATCTAAGTCAAGCAAAGTTTCACATGATCTAGAACACAAGAGCTTTTGCCTTTTATATGATATTAAATAGAAAGATCAAGATAAAAGATAAAAGATGTGTGGAACAATAAAAACCCAAATTCTATAAGCTAGACTATCATGACCATAAGTCTAACACAAATGGTTCCTAATCAGACACTTGCACAAAGATGTATGTACAAAGACGTTCATTATCTTAACTGGGTAAAACAAAATCCAGTCCAGAAACAGACTAAATTTGTGTAATAGAACACTACGTGGCCGGTAAAAGCAATCGTCTTAAAGAATTATTAATATGGTAAAGTCAAAGCAGGTTGCAAAATGATACACTGTAGAGTTCTCGCCTATGTTCTATATATGAGTTAAACATTAAACAAGTTCACGTACATACATATACAAAGAAAAGGCCTGAAAGAAATGCATCAAAAAAACTAAGGGTGGTGACATCTGGAATGTGGAGTTATAGGGTTCCTCATTCTTTTTAAAAAATACAAATTCCTGAGTTTTATAAATGAGTAGCATTACTCTTAAAGGCAAGGGAAAAACTTAGTTTAAAAAATATGAATGGCCAATTAAAAACAACTTTAAAAGGGCAGAAAACACCGATATACACAGAAGTACAGAAAACTCTCACAGAAAATTATAAGCATAGTGAAAGACTGTTTACCTGGATATATCAGTGAAGTGTTAAATAGAAAACTTATAAACTAAAACTAAAAAGCACATATACCATTCATCTAGCCTTTGCTTGCCATGGACAAAATTATAAAATGATTCTAAATAAACTCACCTCTTTAGCCTCTGTTCTAGTAACACTGCTCTGAGAAGCAACAACACTTTCTTCTTTAAGTTTCCTCTCTTCTTTTATACCTAGTTTCACATTAAACACATCATTAGGAATTTTATTCATGCTGCAACCTCGTAACAGATGAAGTTAAACAAAACTTTTCTTAATAAAAGTAATGACAAGATAGGACAAATAAAAATTGTGGACAAAATCTATTTAGTCCTCAAACAGATTCAAAATGCACATTAAAATATCAAGGTCTATATACAGCTGTTGTAAAGAAAGAGCTTAACTTTTTTGGGGGGTGGGGTGGGGGTGGGTGTTGGCACGCCTCACAGCTTGTGGGATCTTAGTTCCCCAACCAGGGATCGAACCCATACCCCCTGCAGTGGAAGCACAGAGTCCTAACCACTGGACTGCCAGCTTAACTTCTTTCAGTGCCCAGCTTAACTTCTTTTAATCCAGTGGTTTTCAAAGTTATCTGAGTAAAGAAAAGTTCTCACAGAATTCCTATGAATATCCTGTAGAATACTGCCCTTTGAAATATTGTCTGGGGAAGTGGTACTACAGACCAAGTTCTTTTGTTACCTGTTCTTTTAGTGATCTGGAGAAGCCGTCTTTCCCCCGGGGTGGCCTCAGGCTGAGGCTGGGAGCTGGTTCTGCTCTCAGAACTCTGCTGCACCCTCAGAGCCTTCTCCAGTTTAATTTCCTCCAGCGTCTTGATATGCACTTCCTGCACAGACTTCGCTCTACCTGCAGGTTCCTCTGACTGTCCTCTGTTGCCTACTACAGGTGGCAAAACCACTGTTTTTTTAATTTCATTATCAGTCTTTAGCTTGATGCAGGTTACGTCCTTTTTGCTTTTTTGTCTCTCTGCTTCCTGCTGCCGGTGTTTCTTTTCAGCCAAGACCTCAGAAAACGTTTTGATTCGGACAGTGGAGGAGGTTCTTGTTCCTGTTGTAGAATCATCAACTTTTGAAGGTCCTTCTGTCTTGAGTTTAGTTTGCAATTCTCCACGTTTTTGACTCGCTCTTTCAAGAAGAATTTCTTCTAATGTCTTCACGTGGATCTCACCAACTTTAGTAACTCTCTCTGCTTTCATGGGGGGAAAACAAATCACTGTACTTGGATTTCATCTCTTAATGACTTATGATCTCTCTATTCTTGGATCAGGACAGAGTCCAATAGAGTGGTATCACTTACGCAAGCAATTAAAATGGCCAAAAGCACATTAGTTTCAATCTCAATTTTAGATAGTGGCCCTCAAGGAAAACTCTTAGGAGGCAAAAATTAGTGATTTGGATTGCTATTCAGAAGCTTATTCTTGAGGATCCTGAAAGCCATTTACTAGTTAGAGAAGCCTGTCATTATAAACCTTACCAATAAAAACAAATTCTTCCATTCGTGCACAGATATAAACACATGCTAGACACTATGCTAGAAATATAATGGCAAGCAAAATGCAAACTCTGCCCACATGTATTGATAGTTCGCAGTCTAATGGACCAATAATTAAACAACAACAAAGTATGGTAATGATAACAGCTTTGATAAAGGAGGTGAAGTTGAACCTTAAACAATGCAAGGGTTGGGATGGAGTATTGGGGCACCAACCCCTATGCAGTTAAAAACCCGCATATGTGACTTTACAGCTGGGCTCCGTATCCATGGTTCTGCACCTGCAGATTCAACCAACCAACCATGGAACGTGTAGTACTGTAGTACATACTTATTGAAAACAAATCCACGTATAAGTGGACCCACACAGCTCAAACCCATGTTGTTCAAGGGTCAATTGTACAATGCTATGTAGGAACATACAGCAAGAACACCAACCTTTTTCTACAGATTGGTTAAGGGAAGCTTTTCAGAGTAATATTTAAGTGACATTGAAAGGATGAAAAAGAAGTAGAACACGTGACAAGACAGAAGAAAAATGAGAAAGGCCCATAGACTGGCATGCCACTGAAGAGCTATTTTTAATGATACATTAATCATTCAATATTTTTTTAAACTAAAGAGAAAATTTCACACTTGGCACATATGCCTGTCCTCATTACTGAAGGGCCTAAAGAAAGAAATAATGAAGCGATGTGAGAAAAATAAGAACAATTTGGAGATTACACACACACATATTTAATCACCAACATCTTTTAAAGAAAGATCAAAACAAAAAATATCCTTTTACAACCTTAAACATATCACTTCTGTCTCACCTTCTGAATCTTTGAATATGCTGTCCCTTCTATATGGAATATTCCCTACTGGTCTCATTTTTCCTGCTGCTTAGTTAGTTTAAAGTGAGTTCAGCTTAGAATCTGACACCCTCCAGCAGTCTAGTTTGTTTCTCTGATCACAGCACTGATCACACAGTACGGGGTAACTCCTTGTAATTCCAACCATACTAGATACTTCATGAGAACAGTGACTATGTTTAATTATTTTAGTACAGTATCTGTTACAGAGGAAGTACTCACTGATTTTCTTAGGTTTTTTAAATAAAAATTCTTCCATTTCAAGATGGTAGTCGGATCTCAAAACCACTTTAAGAAAGAATGTGAATGGTCAGTGGTTAAGAATCCGCCTGCCAATGCAGGAGACACGAGTTCAATCCCTGGTCCAGGAAGATCCCACATGCCACAGAGCAACTAAGCCGGTGCACCACAACTACTGAGCTTGTGCTCTAGAGCCCGTGAGCCACAACTACTTAGCCCTCGTGCCTAGAGCCCACGCTCCACAACAAGAGAAGCCACCACAACGAGAAGCCCGCACAACACAACGAAGAGTAGCCCCCACTCGTCGCAAACAAGAGAAAGCCCGCATGCAGCAACGGAGACCCAACGCAGCCAAAAATAAATAAATAATACATGTATTAAAAAAAAAAAAGAATGTGAATGGTGACACAGAGCCCCTGTTTCCCTCCACTACAAAATTTCATCAAAACAATAGAGAAGACATTAAAAGAATACATCCGGGCTTCCCTGGTGGCGCAGTGCTTGAGAGTCCGCCTGCCGGTGCAGGAGACGCGGGTTCGTGCCCCGTTTCGGGAGGATCCC
>NW_006798649.1:47523-56111 GCF_000442215.2 Lipotes vexillifer | reverse complement strand
AAAAAAAAAAAAAAAAAAAAAAAGAATACATCCACAATAGGAATGGAAAACAAGGATGCTACTGGCAGAACATAAATCTTGAGGAATTTGAGACAGAAAGATGTCTGAAATTACAGAAACGGAAGAAGAATAGATAAAACCATAGGAGTGAGATCTGTTCTTCAAAAAACAGGCAAAGAAAACTGCCAAACTAGTATGAAAATTAACAGTGGTAGAAATTAAGGATGGTTTACAACAGAACAGCTGGATCAATCAAGACCTTCTCCTGAGAACTGCTCCCTAAAAAGAGGAGAATCTGTCAGGGAAGGGAGCACATTATGAGGATGCTGGGGCTGAAAAGAAGTAGAGCATGAAAATTTCAGGCTTTCACAAATGCCAAGCAGAAAAACGAGAGGTGAGGGAGAAAAGTAAAGAGCAAAGCTAGAAAATGAAATTAGTTGCACTCTTAAAGTAATGAAAGGCTTTCTTACCATAGCAATCATATGAGCCCTCAGCCTTGCAGCCTACAACTGACACAAGCTGCCATTCAGTGCACCCTCTCTACTTAGGCAAACAGATCTCCCAGCCAGGAGAGAGGACCACTTGGGAAAAAGACCTTTAGAATCACAGGCCCAGTGATTCTAGGTTGTAAGAAACCTAGGCCCAGTACTTACAACTATGAAAAAGCAACATTAAAAATGAACCAAAAGGAAGAGATGCAATGAGGAAGACAAAATAACATACAAACACATTAAAAAAAAAAGATTCAAATTAGAAACCCCAATCAATGAAACAGAATAAAGAGCCCAGAAATAAACCCACATGCCTACGGTCAATTAATCTTAGACAAAGGAAGCAAGAATATACAATGGAGAGAAAACAGTCTCTTCAGCAAGTGGTGGTGGGAAAGCTGGAGAGCAGCATGTAAAATCAACGAAGTTAGAACACACCCTCACACCATCATGTACAAAAATAAACTCAAAATGGCTTAAAGACTCAAATATAAGACATGACACCATAAAACTTAGAAGAGAACATAGGCAAAACATTCTCTGACATAAATCGTACCAATGTTTTCTTGAGTCAGTCTCCCAAGGCAATAGAAATTAAAGCAAACAAAAACAAAAAAACCAAATGGGAATCAAACTTACAAGCTTTCGTACAGCAAAGGAAACCATAAACAAAACGAAAAGACAACCTACAGACAGGGAGAAAAATATCTGCCAATGATGCAACCAACAAGGGCTTAATTTCCAAAATATACAGACAGCTCATACAACTCAACAATCAATAAAAAAAAAAAACCCTATTGAAAAATGGGCAGAAAACCTAAATAGACATTTTTCCAAAGACATACAGATGGCCAACAGGCACATGAAAAGATGCTCAACATCACTAGTTATTAGAGAAATGCAAATCAAAACTACAATGAGGCACACCGGTCAGAATGGCCATCATCAAAAAGCCTACAAACAACAAATGCTGGAGAGGGTGTGGAGAAAAAGGAACTCTCCTACACTGCTGGTGGGAATGTAAACTGGTGTAGCACTATGGAAAACAGTATGGAGGTTCCTCAAAAAACTAAAAATAGAATTTCTATATGATCGTGCAATCCCACTCCTGGGCGTATATCCAGAGAAAAATATAATTTGAAAAGATACATGCACCCCGATATTCACTGCAGCACTACTTACAACAGCCAAGACATGGAAGCAACCTAAATGTCCACTGACAGATGAATGGATAAAGAAGATGTGGTACATATATACAATGGAATACTTCTCAGCCATAAAAAAGAATGAAATAATGCCATTTCCAGCAACATGGATGGAACTAGAGATTATCATACTAAGTGAAGTAAGCAGAAAGAGAAAGACAAATACCATATACTATCACTTACATGTGGAATCTAAAATATGACACAAATGAACTTATCTATGAAACAGAAACAGACTCACAGACATAGAGAATAGACTTGTGGTTGCCAAGGGCGGGGGGTGGAGGAGGGATGGATTAGAAGTTTGGGATTAGGAGATGCAAACTATTACATATAGAATGGATAAACAACAAAGTCCTACTTATAGCACAGGGAACTATATTCACTATCCTGTGATAAACCATAATGGAAAAAATACGAAAAAGAATGTGTATATGTGTATAAATGAATCACTCTGCTATACAGCAGAAATTAATGTAACGTTGTAAACCAACTATACACTTCAACAAAATAAATTTTTAAAAATAAAAAATAAATTACTTTTTAAAAAAGAAAGAAGCCCCAGAACTGCCTGAAATCAGGCTGTACAAAAGGAGAAATCAGAGAACTAAAAAAAGTTCTTGGAAAATAAAAAGCCAAGTGACAAAATAAATCCAACCTAATTAAAAAAAAAAAAAAAAGACAAGGCTAGTAGAATATCAGCCATCTAGAACAGGGTCAGCAAACTATGTAGTCCATGGGCCAAATCTGGCCATGGTCTAAATTTTATAAATAAAGCTTTACTGGAACACAGCCACACTCATTCATTTACATACTGCAAATGGCTGCTTTCACACTACAGTGGCAGAGTTGAGTAGTTGCAACAGGAGATTGTGAACCTCAAAGTCTAAAACATTTACCATCCGATCCTTCATAGAAAAAGTGTGTCAATTCCTAATCTAGAAAATATAACCAAGCAAAAGTCATAGAAAGTGAGGCAAAAAAACAAAGGAATGGAAAGTATGAAGGCAAGGTTAAGATACATGGAGCATATGTCCAAAAGTTCCAACATCTAATAACAATTCCATAAAGAGAATACAAAAAGAAGGGTGGGGAGGACATACTCAAAGAAGTTAGAGGAATATTTTCTACAACTAGAAAAGTTAGTTAAGTCCTTAGATTCAAAGGACCCACTAAACACTGAACATAATGAACAAAAAGATCCATGTTTAGATCTATCATAGTGAAGTCCCAGCCTAGTAGGAAGAAATAAGAGGAAATCCTCAAAGTTTCTGAAGAGTAAATTCAGGTTGTTTACAAAAGAATGTTTGACATCAGATTCCCTTTTTATGATACTTATCCTTATCTAAAGATAAGGATAGGATGAAAAAGGAAAAGCCCAGGCTAACACCATTCATACATATAGATATAAAAATTTAAATGCATTACTGAATCCAGCAATAAAGTATTTTAATAAAAAAGCTGGATGGCTGAATACACAAAATGTTCATTTTATTTTTCTTTAAAATTGTACACAGGTATATACACTTAGGTAGTTCTATCTCACAATTTTAAAAGTCTAAAAATTAGAGTACAGGAGGAATATGATGAAGAAAATTAAAATTACTTAAAAGTTCAACACCCAGATAAAACCAATGTTAATATTTCGGTGTATCGTTTTTTCTAGGCATATATTTTTATAAAACTGGAAATCATCTCACATGTGGACATTTTCCCTAAGGAATATGTTTCTATAATAAGAAAATAAACTTCATTCCCCACCACCCCCAGAAAAAGATTCATATGTTGCCCTAAGACAAAAGCACTTGTGTATACTTTCATAACCTTTCTTCGTTCAATACAAGGGGATACGTTTCCCATATCATTATTGTTCAGAACATGACTTTTCATGACAGCAATTATTTAGTACATAACTATCTTAATTCCTTTTGTTTAGATTATTTCTAATTTCTGGTTACTAATGCTATCATAAACAATCATTTTGCCACCTTTAACTACAAAAAGAGAACTCATTCCAGTGAGAAAACTATTACTTAAAAAGCAAACCCACAAAAAACAGAAAACATAAGCCCCAACATAACTCAAAAGGTAAACTGGAGAAAAACCAAAGATTCTAACAGCAAGGAAAAAAATATCAGGAGCTGGCATTAGAGTTTACCTACCTGCTGCCTCCTCATTGTTTAGACCAGCTGACATGCCTAATCGCTCCTTCAGAGACTTGGAAACTTGAACTGTTTAAAAAAAAAAAAAAAAAGTTGGGGACTTCCCTGGTGGTGCAGTGGTTAAGAATCCGCCTGCCAATACAGGAGACACGGGTTCAAGCCCTGCTCCGGGAAGATCCCACATGCTGCAGAGCAACTAAGCCCGTGTGCCACAACTACTGAGCCTGTGCTCTAGAGCCCATGAGCTACAACTACTGAAGACCATGCACCTAGAGCCCACAGCAATCAATCAATAAACGAACACTGTCTTAAAAAAAAAAAGTTGAACAGAGACTTTTTATAGGTCAAAAATCTTTTTCAAAGGTCACGAATTAGGCTTACACTTGTTTTCTAATGAAAATGCTTTTCAAAAATCTATTCAGGTCTTAAAACTTCTTCACAGTACAGACAGATCTATACAAATAATGGATTCTCTAGAGCACTTTGGAAAGCACGAAGAAAAAGTCCTCTCTTTTACATCTGAAAAGCAAAAATTACTGAATTTAAGGAAATAATTTTGTTACTGTGCAACATTCTAAAATCTTATCATTCTAAAATCTTATTGGCATCAAAAGGTTTTTTCCCCCCTAGATCCATCTGAAATATGCTCTTTAGTTATAAGTCTTCAATACGATTGATAGGCAAAAGGGAAGGAAATTCGACTGCAAAGAAAAAAAGTAACTTCTGTTTACTGCTTTCAGAATATAAGAAAGCTCCCAAACAAGAAAGTCTACTCGTCAAAGCCTCTTGGGCTAGGGGAGAAGTGGAAAGAAGTGCCTTATCTTCGGCAGAAGTTAAAACTAAACACAAGAAGGAAAAAACACTTTTTTTTTTAAAAGTAATTAACACCACTGCTTCACTGCAAATGAGACAACGGGAAAAAAATCCAACCCTTTACTTCGTTCTATAAATAAAACTTCAACTATAAAATCATTCTAACTTCCAAATATCTCTCAAATTAGTCTGCATCTCTTTATACCAACTTCCAGAACACTAAATCTATGACACTAACTCCTCTTGCCTGGATTATTTTAACAGCCTGCTAACTCATTCCTGGACAGCACTCTTATCCCCTTTCTCTATATTTTAGATGATGGTTCCAAAATGCCAATATGAGGGTCTCTGATCCTTATTTATAACCTTCCCATTGTTTGCTACTATCTTAGGATAAGCCCAAACTCTCTAATATGGCTTAAAAGGTTCTATTATCAGCGGTCCCCAAACTTTTTGGCACCAGGGACCGGTTTCGTGGAAGACAATTTTTCCACGGACCCAAGGTGGGGAGGGGGTGGTTTTGGGATGATTCAAGCGCATTACGTTTACTGTGCATTTATTTCTATTATTATTACACTGTAACATATAATTAAATAATTATACAACTCACCATAATGCTGACAGGAGGCAGAGCTCAGGAAGTAATGTGAGCTATGGTGAATGGCTGTAAATACAGATGAAGCTTCGCTTGCTCACCTGCTGCTCACCTCCTGCTGTGCGGCCCAGTTCCTAACAGGCCACAGACAGCTACCTGTCCATGACCCGGGGGTTGGGGACTCCTGCTCTATATGACCAATCCCTTCTTCCTCTCCAGTTACCATGCTCTTCATTCCAATTCTGATTCAGTCACAGTGAGTCCCTTGAGCTCTGTGCCTTCTGTGTATTATACTCTCTGCCTCTGGCCCTTCAACTTTACCTGGCTAAATCATGTTTCAGGTCTAAGCTTCAATATCCTTTCCTCTGGGAACCTTTCCCTGACAGATGGTGAGATTAGGTGCCCTTCTTATGTGCTCCCATAACACTATGTACTTTCTCTGTCACAGAATTTATCACAATATATGTAAGGATTCCTATCTGCCATTATACTACAAGCTCCTGAGGTCTGTGATGGTGTTTATTTTTATCCAATGGTGTCTACCTAGAATCCAGCAGAGTAAACATTCAAATGTTTGTTGAACAAATAATAAAACAGACACAAGAAGATAATAATCTTATTAACCTGAACAAAAAGGATGACAAACCATACCTGTTAACATTACAAGAGACAAGTGTCAGGATTACACACACAAAGTATATTAGAACAAAAGTACCTTTCTTTGGTGTTCTGTCAGTGTCAGTCTCTGGAGCTTCAACTTTCTTCCCTAGCCTTTGTGCAAGGCTATGTTTTAATGGAGGATCACTGTTGCAACCTACAAACAGAGAGAGGGAACTCAGTTTAAGATTTCAAGCCAACCTTTAGCAAGGTCAAGAAATACAAGCAAGAACAGACAATGTAGAATAATTCCTTAAGTTTTCTGCATTTATATGATGTGTTAATTCACTAGCTTCCTTATAACTCAATGTTAGAGAAGGAATAAAAATGTCCCAGAAAAAAGAGGTAAGGAAGGAGATAAAAAAATTAGAATGCACAAATTAACATTTACCAAATAACTAAAACTATAAATGGAGGATTATAAACCCTGATTAAAGCTGAAATTCAGGATTAGGAATATGTGAAAAAAAAATCTTCATGCACAAAAAAAATCTTTAACTGGCCAACTGTTGAATTCTAGGTTGTTCTGTGATTAAATACAACTGGGATGATTAGGAGGACAGCAAAAGAACCATAAAATTAAAAATTTTCCAAGGACATGAAGACTCCAAAGGCCAAAGAGCCCCTTTCTTCAATTCCAGATAAGAAATCTAAGGTTATGAAAGATGCTGTATCTTACCCAAGTCACCAATTAGTGACAGAGCCAGGACTTGAACCAAGTTTCCTGACTCCTGGTTTATTGCATTACACTGGTCAATACAAGCTGTTTAAATGTCACAAGTTTTTAAAAACTATTCTTTGGATCACTTGACTGAAGGTAGAACTTTAGCAGGGTCCCATAAAAACTTTAAAGACCCTACACAGAATGTACTTTTCTCTCTCCTCTTATTTGTAATTTAAATATACAACCCCAAATCACAAAGTTTACTACACATATGCTGATATTAAAATAGATTATTTCCGTAATTTTTCACCTAAATTTCTCAGGCAGCGAGAATGGTATAAAACAAAACACAAAACAGATAAGATTTCATATTCATAAGCACATTTTAAAGGAGTATGAAGGAACCTCTGAAGTCAGATAAGGTTTTCAAAATAATTATTTTGAGACAGATACACTAGGGTCAGTACACAATAATTCAGTTACATGGTAAAATACTTCCCTAAGTATAAAATAGCACTAATAAATTCAAGGACTGAATTTATATTAACTGGACACTTTGTTTTCCCTCTAAAAACTCAAATTTCAATTTATCCATAGAAACAGAGATATTCTTTACTCTTTTTTAAACCGAGTACCTTCTAAAAAGTTGGCCATAATCTAATTAAAACACTATAAATTTGTATAACTTCGTACATGTCAAAAACACGAAGAGATTTTATACATGCTTTCAGCCAGAAATACAAGGGAGTTAATATCAATATTGACACGGCATTTGTATAAAGAGAATTTTGGAGGAGATATGTAATGCACAAACAAGCAGAAAACAAAGGATATGCTCAAAACTTATCTCACCTCCTGACAATTTTCGTTTCCCCAGTCTCTCGGTTAGACTCAATCTTACCAAAGGTTCTTCTCCTAAAATGGCAAAAACAGAATTTCTCTACCATTAGCCAATTTTTCCATATTCAGTAACTACTAATGGGTACAAAGTATGCTCCGATATTAAAGTCTCTTGGAAATCAGATCTCAGTCTTAAGGAAAACTACCCACATTAAAAGAAAAAAAATCAACCTATTAAACAATAATTTAAATAACCAAATGCACAGCCCAAAGGGAAGCAATAGCACAGTCCTAATTAATAGTAGCCAAGTACACAAAGACAAGCTGTGTCTAACCAATTGATTATAAAACCCAAGCTATACTTTTGCTTGTGCACTTCCATATGTTAAATGAAATCATACTTTACTCCACTGCTAACTCTCCTATATAACGTTCCTTGATCACCCCAGCAAGAAGTGAGATCTCTTTCCTCTGATTCTTTGTTGTCTGAATGGCACATTTTAATGTATCTGCATACTACAATTACTTGTGTCATATTCCTTATCAGATTTAAAACTATTAAGGGAAAAAGACTTTTACATTTTTCTATAACTTAAAAGGTTTATTACAGTTCTTTATTTACAATGGACAGTCAATAAATTTGTTGGATAAAATAAACAGTATATGTAAAAATCAAATACAATACATAATGTGAGAGCTGCATGATCAAGAATTTCATCTTTTTAAACAGTAGGGGCAAATGCACTAATTTTTCATCGTTCTATCCAATCAACATACTGAAGTCTCCCTGCAAATCCACCAATATACCCAACCCAAGCATTTTGCTCTCCCAGTCATTTAAAAGTAGTAGGCTCACACCTCTTAAGACCTACCTATACCTCACCTTGTTTGTTGGACAGAGTTACTGTCCTCACCACAGTCCGGACATTCTCTTTTTCAGGACCTGGAACGGTCTGTGGTTGGAGTAAAAGACTGGAAACTCCTGAAGAACCTTCTAAATATAGACAGTCAAAAAAACAGTAAATAATTTATGGAAAATAAAGCTATCAGAAGTCAAGAAATTCTGTTTTTGAAACCAGGTAAATCCAACACAGACCACTGGACTACAAGTCAATCAGTTTTTCTGTTCCTGTTTGCCTACAGTGAAATGGCGTAGGGAAA
>NW_006798649.1:36241-47431 GCF_000442215.2 Lipotes vexillifer | reverse complement strand
TAGGGAAAGGGGAGATAATCTTATTTTTTATCTGCCTTTGGCACAATGTGAAAGTAAAATATAAAACTGTTTTGAGTGACTCAGGCACTCAATGTACTTTTATTTACTAGGAAGGCTAACATTATTCTAAAGTTAACCTCAGAAGCACATCAGCTATTAAGTGTGTCAATTCAATCTTTTCCATCTATATTAAATCATCTGCAAAACACAACTCCAAAGTTGCTACGGAACAATCCTTAGCAAGAAGGCACTTAAAACCAACCATCTGATTCTCTCTAAATGCATTTCACACTATATAATTTTTAGGGTTGGAAATATAGATCAACCAGGCTAAGGCAAGCACCAGAAGAAAATCCTAGCAGCTCTTGAGGAAGAATTCACCTACTAAAAAATGAACTTTTTCCTCTTTTAAATAATCGTTTAGGGAATTCCCTGGCGGTCCAGTGGTCAGGACTCCATGCTTCCACTCCAGGGGGCACGGGTTCGATAACTGGTTGGGGAATTAAGATCCCGCAAGCCATGCAATACGTTCAAAAAACAAAACAAAACAAAAACCTTATATGCTATCCTTTAGAGTTATACTTCTCAAAATAAACAAACAAGTTCTTTCAGGTTCTTCATTGTATGTGCCTAGCTCTGAACAGTTAGGGACTGAAACAGCTACAACGGGTTAAAAAAGCAACTGTGATTTAAGTAAGACTGTGTTTTACTTCACAGAAGCCACAAAAATCAAAATCTATTTGCTCATTTTGGTTGGTGTCAAGTGTCCTTATTATCAGAAGTATCTTTCTTTTTTGGCTGCATTGGGTCTTCATTGCTGCAGAAGTGTCCTTTCTATTCTTCTGTAGCAACATTCAATCCTCCGTGTCAGGATTTCCCTGGTCCAGTGGTTAAGACACCACACTCCCAATGCAGGGGGCCTGGGTTCCATCCCTGGTCAGGAAACTAGATCCCACATGCATGCCACAACTAAGGAACCTGCCTGCCGCAACTGAGACCCGGGGGAACCAAGTCAATAAATTAATTTATTTATTTTTTAAAAAATCCTCCGTGTCAAAACTCCTGATAACTCACCACCTTGCTTCTTTGATTTTTCCTTCATTTTCTTTGATTTAATTTCTTCAAGAGTTTTTATCCCAAAATTCAAACATTCACCTAGGAATGCAAATAGCAACCACATGAGGAACCAGCACCATTTCACTTTTGCATTTTATTTGTACACAGCTGGCATTCAAATGTTTGTTCAATGAATAAGAGAAATTGTGTGTGTGTGTGCGCGCGCGCGCGTGTGTATAATGCGCGCAAGGAAGATGGAGGTGGTGGTAATCATGAACTAAATTTCAAAGGTATTTAAAACAGTCTGGACTCACTCAACAGTGCTGTAAGATTTATGAGCAGGAACCAGCATCCATATAGCCTCTTCTTACCTTGTTTTAAATTGACCCCAGGTTTCCGGGCAGAAGCCACTCGTAATCCATTATGAACTTCAGGAGTTGGTTGCAGGGTAGGTGTTTTGGTTTCATCACCTTCCTCAGAAAACTGATCTATATTATCAAAATTTAAGGCAAATTTCCAATTAAAAACAGGTCTAGAGCTTCAAGTCTGATTCTAATTCACTAAGTTACTCTGATCATTTACTTGCCTTAAAGAAAGAGTTAAAGCTTACCATCATCATCTTCATCATCATCTGCAGCATTGATTACCACTGGTGGATGTGTAGGGCTAGGAACATTTTCTGAACTTTCTACTTTCATAACGCTTCGCAGTTGAGGAGAGGGATTAGACTGGACAGATAATTTGCTCTGTTGAACTGTGAGCTGGCTAGCCTTCACTTCCTCTTCTGGTGACTCAGGCACAGTGGGCAACACAGCTAGACATACAAAGTTAGTCATAAATTAAAAATAGAAGATACAATCCCAATTCATTAAAAATCTCTGACAGAACAGTATGGAGGTTCCTTAAAAAACTAAAAATATAACTGCCATATATCTCAGCAATCCCACTACTGGGCAAATACCCTGAGAAAACCATAATTCAAAAGGAGTCACATACCACAATGGTCATTGCAGCTCTATTTACAATAGCCAGGACATGGAAGCAATCTAAGTGTCTAACGACAGATGAATGGATAAAGAAGATGTGGCACATATATACAATACAATATTACTCAGCCATAAAAAGAAATGAAATTGAGTTATTGGTAGTGAGGTGGATGGACCTAGAGTCTGTCATACAGAGTGAAGTAAGTCAGAAAGAGAAAAACAAATACCGTATGCTAACACATATATATGGAATCTAAAAAAAAAATGGTTCTGATGAACCTAGGCACAGGACAGGAATAAACACATAGATGTAAAGAATGGACTTGAGGACACGGGGAGAGGGAAGGGTAAGCTGGGACGAAGTGAGAGAGTAACACTGACATATATACACTACCAAATGTAAAATAGATAGCTAGTGGGAAGCAGCTGCATAGCACAGAGAGATCAGCTTGGTGCTTTGTGACCACCTAGAGGGGTGGGATAGGGAGGGTGGGAGGGAGATGCAAGAGGGAGGAGATATGGGGATATATGTACAGCTGATTCACTTTGTTATAAAGCAGAAACTAACACACCGTTGTAAAGCAATTATACTCCAATAAAGATGTTTTTTTTAAAAAAAAAATCTCTAACCACCTATCATAAGTTTGGTGATTTTCTTTGAGCATTATGTCCTTTTAATTTGTGTCTTTTAATTAAAATTTTAATCTAATTTTTAATTTCCCCATTTTCCCAATTAGGTTTTAAACTCCCAGGGAGGGAAAATGTGGCTTTCAGCTAGTAACTATTCACTGCCCATAAACACACTCAAAGTGGGTGCTCAAAACAGAGAATAAACCGGAAGCTAGATGCACAGTAACTATTTACAAATTCTAGACATTAAATTTTAATACTGAAATTCTAGGCTTTTTGATCAAGAAGCAGCTTTTTAAAGAGATAGCGGGCAATACTTCTGAATTATACCAGAAAGGAGTGAGACTTTTCTCCCCTTAAACAGAGATAAAAATATATATCCATCAAATTTTAATCACATAGCAGATGTGGCTTTAAATGGCTGATCACTCCACTAGGAAATTACTTTAAAAGGACTTTAAATACTAGCTTTTGGCAGAGTGTAAGTTTCATTTTAGATTACACCCTAGAGCAGGGGCAGGGTTAGCAAATGTTTTCCTGTAAAGAGGTATATAGTAAACATTTTAGGCCTTGTAGATCTTGTCTCAAGTACTCAACTCTGAAGCAGTAGCACAAAATCTGGCCACAGAAAATATATAAACAAATGGGCAGGGCTTCATTTCAATAAATCTTTATTTTACAAAACAGGTGGAAGACCAGACTTGCCAACACCCCTGGCCTGGAGAATCAAGTTTCTTTTGAAAATCTCTATAGATATGATAAGAAAATGGGAAATGAGGTAATAAGCTATAGTAATCTAAACTATCTTTGCCAAGAAACATTTGTGAAGCAGCATGGATTTTGGCAACAAAGTTTTAATCATGACTGCTATTTTATTGGCTTATGACTGTGTACAAGTCATTTAACCTTAGTAAAGTTCAATTCCCTCATCTGTGAAGTGAAAATAATACTGCTCTCTCACAAGACTAAAAGAAGGCAATGTTTATAAAGTACTCTGTACATTGTGCATGTAGGTGTTCATTATACAGTAACTATTCTTTTAAAATTGAAACGAATCTCACTTTTGCTTGGAGGTAGGAAAAGGCCATCAACAAAACGTCCTCTGTTGTGATGAAAAGCACAGTTTAGTTTCTGACATCCCACTGGCTGATTTTCCCAATAACAAGGAATCTCACTGCGTTTTTTCTGTAAGAGGAAAAACACATTATTTTCAAATAAAAAAAGTGTGACCTGTATTAATTTGGTCAAGTTTTCTGGACAAAGTTCAAACAAGGTTAAAAAATCTGAGGCATGTGAAATGATTTTGAGTATGAGGAAGAAGGGTTGCTGAAAGTAACTTATTCTAGCATGACAGAGAGATGAAAGGGGCAGGGATGTAGTCTGCTATTCTTTCCTCCTTGCCTTAATCCTTGAACTCCTAAATGTCTACATTTAATTTAGAAAAGCAGGATAATATAGAAGGTAAGATTATGGAATCAAAGATAAGAGTCAGAATCTCTATTATGTTACTTATTGACCATGTGATGTCAAGTAATTTAATACCTCTTAGTCCCACTTTCCTCAGCTATAAAATGGGAGTAACAGTAGCTATTAATTAGTTTCTCATGAGAATTAAATGAAATAATGTACATGAAGCACTTAGCACACAGAAAAGACTCAATAAAGTGCAGTTATTATTTGAAGCTGAGAGTTCAAGACTTGGAAAAATTCTTCCTCTTCCCATTTGTGACTTCTAAAGGTTCATGTAACACACTAGGATGGTATCTTTCCTTCCCAAGCTACCTCGCTCTTATAAAGGGGAACAAGAAAAACAAGAATACCGGTACATCTAGATAACAGGATATATGTCCAAGAAAAACACATACATAAGTTCTAATATACACATTAGATGTATATAAAGAATATTCAAAGAACACTATTTGTAACAGCTCCAAAATGGAAACAAACCAAATGTACATCAACACTAGAAAGGATAAATACATTGTAGTATATTCATAAAATACAATGCTATCCAGTAATGAGAGGGAATAAACAACACCATGGGTGCAGAACGAAAGCAGCCAGACACAAAAGAGCACATACCGTAAAATTCCATTTATGTAAAGACCAAAACAGGCAAACTCCTCTATTGCAGAGTAGTCAAGACGGTGATTAGTTTTGGGGGTGTGGTGAGTGACAATGAAGAGATAAAGGGGAAGACAGAGTGTTGGAAATGTTCTATTTCTTGATCAGGGTGCTGGTCTAGTAAGTATATTCACTTTGTGAAAATTCTTCAACTTGTAAGATTATGATATGTGCACATTTCTATATATACTTTAACAAATAGTTCAATAAAGAAAAAGAAAAAAAAAGATGTGATAAGCACTTCTGAAAAGCAACTAAATTCTGATTAATAACCTGCATTATGTTGGATCTCTCATAATAAGCAGCCTAAGGATTAAATTTCCAGGAAAGAACAGAAGCACTACTTCAGAAATTTTTAAATATGGAGGAAAAAAACAGAGGAACAACGACCATTACAAAAAGATCCTTAAATGTATCAAAAAGGGCAAAGATCCCAATATCTACTATATTGGGAGACTGATAATTTGATAATACACTGTGTTGGTAGGGATGTGGAAGAATCATGGAGTCCCACATACTGATAATGAAAATATACATTAGCTCAACATCTCTGAAAGGTGATTGGATAAAAACTATGTAAAAAATTTATGTCCTGCATTTATTGCCACATATTTTAAAAAAGTAAGGCAAATAACTTTGCCTCTGAAAAAACTGGATAGTATTTATTAGTCTCCCGTTACACTTAAAAGGTAGGTATAACAGATACCATTGTTTTTTAGAATAACAACAATTATTCTATTACTCCTTGAGGCAGAATCTAATGCCAATCTTCCTTGCTCCTGGATTTGTGTTTGCTTAAGTTTTTACTTCTTTCCTGAAAGCAATCTTCAAATTACTGGATGACTACTGTGATAGCATGCTCTTTATACAGGAGTCACATGACGTTTATTTGATCTGTTTAATACTTTTACTGAATTTTGTTTCAAAATAAAAAGTAATACATAAGCAATGAAGATGACTTGGAAAATAAAATTAATGCCTGTTAGGCCATTACCCAGTGAGAGTCACTTATTTTGGTATAGAATTCTTTTTCTTAAAAAACAAAAACAAAAACCTGTAGAATGTATTGATTCACACTTAAAAGAAAGTTGTTCCATATAATTTCACTTTGCAACACATCCTCCATAGTAACATTCTCCTATATGATTACTCCTTTAACTTTTTAATAGTAACATAGCACATGGTCCAAAGATATATAGTTAATGCTCACATTATTTAATTAGCAAATACTGAACCATTCTGCTCAAGGAAACAGAGTTGGGTTCCTGAAAGCTCCTGGTCACATTTTCATCAAGTGATCCATAATCTTGTTTTATGTGTGTCTGTGTTTAAAGACACCTTATTTAATAAATATCACTGGGGACTTCCCTGGTGGCACAGTGGTTAAGAATCCGCCTGCCAATGAAGGGGACACAGGTTCAATCCCTGGTCTGGGAAGATCCCACATGCTGCGGAGCAACTAAGCCCATGTGCCACAACTACTGAAGCCCGCATGCCCTAGAGCCCGTGCACTCCAGGGCCTGCGTGCCACAACTACTGAGCCCATGTACTGCAACTACTGAAGCCTGTGTGCCTAGAGCCAGTGCTCCCCAACGAGAAGCCACCACAATGAGAAGCCCGCACACTGCAATGAAGAGTAGCCCCCACTTGCTGCAAGTAGAAAAAGCCTGTGCACAGCAACAAAGACCCAATGCAGCCAAAAATAAATAAAATTTTAATAAATAAATATCATTGATTCATTAACACTGAACTCAAGGTCAAGAGCACTGTAACTCACACCTGAACGAAGCTTATCGAACACTTGTGTTTTCTACACAAGGCACATAAGAGCTTTCTTGCACTTAGGGACATTACATACAGCACTTCAGCACTACACTTGGGGGCCATTTAAAACAGCAAAATCACAAACAAAAAGCACAAAAATGCAAACAAACATGGCACTAAATAGATCATGAAGAGGACATCTGTACTGATTTTGGGGTTATAAATTTTAGCATATATACAAATTTGCAAATATGGAACCCATGAATAATGAAAGTTGATTCATCTAGAAAGGGGGGTATACAGTAAAATGACTCCTTACCATTCCCGTCTCCACTCTCCTATAGCCATTGTTGTTAGGTTTCTCCTTTATACTTCCAGAGATATTTAAAATGCATATACGAGTGAAAAACAAATATAAATTCTTTTCCTTATGTTTTTCTTTTTAACACAAGTGGTAGTATACTACACACTTTATTCTGTCCTTTGCTTTTTCAGTGACACTATATCCTGATCTTTTCATATAAATAAATAAGTAGTATCCCTTTAAAATTTTTTGGTAACAGCTGCCCAGCACTCCACTGTATGAATGTAATAAAATTTATTTTAAATGAAGGTTTGGTTGCTTCATACACTTCACATATTACAAATTATGTTACAATGAGTAATTCTGCATAGATCTCATTTTGCACATGAGTACAGATGAGACAAAGGTACAAGTAGTTAGTAGTTTTGAAAGATGCAGCCAAACAAGCCTCTGTGCAAAAAAGAGTTAACAGAGTAGCCTAGCCCTAAGCCTGCAGTCCTCAGATAGCCTGCTTGTAAGGCTGGCCCTTTCCTGGCATGTGGGAAATTGGCTCTTATAATGCTCCTGGTCAGTTAACTGATCACTGTGCCTGGACTGTTTATGCAAACAATATGGCTTATGCCGAACACCTGACATCCTTCTAGGAGACTAGAGTTTTGGTACGTGTTAGGTAGAGGGTGCCTATGTGACCAGCCCCAATAAAAAAATTTGGATGCTGATCTAATGGGCTTCCTTGGGCAAAATCACCCCACACATGTTCCTGCATTTTCAGCACTGGGGGAAGTGTATGTTCTTTGTGACCCCTTATGGGAGGGAAAGATAATAAAAGAAACCCACACATGGATTCCTCCAGACTCTGTGTTTTTTTCTTTTATGATCAGTGTATCCTTACTATATCACTGTAATAAATCTTAGCCATGAATAAACCATATGCCAAGTCCCATGAGTTTTTTAGAAAATCTCCAAACGCAGATGTTCTTAAGAGACTGATACACCTTTCCTAGGAGTTGTGCCAGTTTACACTCTGCTTGCAATGTTACAACATGATCTTTTGAAAGTTCCAGAGTATTTCTTTTTCTGAATGTATTTAGTGAATTCCCTATTTGGAAGACAGCATAGAATGTAGTTGAGAGACCATAAATCTGAAACCAGAATGGAGTAGTTATATAACCACAGGCATATAAATTGCATATTTAATCTTTCTCCTTTCCCCACCCCCTCTCAAACAATTCAGTCCAAAGTCATTAGGTGAAGCTGAGAGAGGTAGGCATTCATGTTGGGAGAGGGAAGGACAAGTGCCCCAGAGTAAGGTGTTGGAGGTTGACTGAGATGAGGAAGGTATCCACGTGACAAGGTGGAACCAGCACAGGGTGTCAGGGTTAGTAAGGCATTTGTGTAGGAGGATGGCCTGGCACAAGGTTGGCGCCTGAGAAGGGTGAGCAAGGCTTTTATGCAGAAGGGATCCTAATGTAGGGTGAGGAGGGTATACTCATGGAGTGTCAGCCTAGAATGGGCATCAAAGATCAAGTGGGGTGAGGAAGGCAGGCTCTTCTGAGTGGGTCCTGGTACAGTCAGAGAATGAGCACGGTGAGGAAAACAAGCATCTCACATGGGAGGGCTGCCCAACACAGAGTATCAAAGCCCAAGGATGTGAAAAAGGTATCCATGAGGTCCGGAGCAGGGTGAGGAAGGAGTCCTCATGGTGGAGCAAGGTGGGAGGCCTGCCCTGGTACAGGATGTCAGAATCGAAACAAGGTGAGAAAGACATCCTGTGCAGGAGCAGCCTCATATGACATCAGAGCCTGAGAGGAAGAAACAGGCTGTAATACACTGTCTAGTTTACGTAACTAAGGAACTGATCAGATAAGATTAAGAACAATGGAAATCAAGTTTTGGAGAAGAGAGTTACAAGTATGAATAAGGAGAAGCCTAGACAAAACACTGTAGTGTTGGTAAATTGGAAGCATCTATGTGAACTCATGATTTTCAATACATAAAGTAATAAACAATGATATAAATGTATGTATATACATTTATATATTCCTCTGTTCTGTCCACTGCATGCCTGGAAGCAGTGACACTCCAGGAGCAGTTACACTAGAAGGAACTAAGGCTCCTTGCAGAAATGGCTGATTCCACAACTGGAGGAGGAAAAGTACCAGATGAACCTGGATAATCTTGTTAGGCCACAAAGTGAAGACGTGTTCAAAGAATGATGGAAGCAACAAAAAGACACAAAAACCAGCTTTAAGGTCTCTTACTGGCCCAAACTGAGTCAACCTGAGGATAAAAAATGATAGTAGTGATATATAACACATTGAATAAAATAGGAAACCATGAGTTCACACATAAAAAGCTAGGAGAGGGCTTCCCTGGTGGCGCAGTGGTTGAGAGTGAACTCACCTGGGACTTCATCATTTTCTGTTCTCTTCTAAAAAGGTAGATGACTGAAAAGGCAAAATTGGTGATCAGAAGGATGTTTTCACAGATCAGACACAGACTGCAGGTTCCACATTCAGCAGAAAAAAAAAAAAAAAAAAAAAAAAAAAAGCTAGGAAAAAAACCTTGAGAATTTGATGAGGAACAGGATAATTACAAGGTCTCCAAGTTCCTCTCCAAAAAATACTTACTAAATACAAAAAGGAAAACTTTATAGTGAAGAAATCTGGTGGATACCACCTTAATGAAGTGATCAAAGTTAACAACACCAGTAATGGGATAATATTGTATGCCACCCAATGGTAAGCAATGAGAAGAATATCACCTCTGTGATATTCCTGCCAAATATACATGACCTGAATATAGTAATGAGAAAACATCAGATAAACCCAAATTGAGGAACACTCTACAGAATAACTGTCCTCAAACTACCAAAAATGTCAGGGCCAATGAAAGGCAAGAAAAGACTAACTGTTCTAGACAGAAGGAGACTGAAGAGTTATGGCAACTATATGCAACACTCGATTCTGGACTCACTCCTACTGCAATAAAGGACATCACTAGTACAATGGCAAAACTTGAATGGGATCTGAGGATTCACTGAAAATAATACATATATGTTAATTTTCTAATTTTGATGGTTCTATCACAGTTATGGAAGAGAGTATCTTTCTTGTTTGTAGGAAACAGTCATGAAAGTATTTGGAAGTGATAGGAAATGTCAGTAATTTACCCCTAAATGGCTTAGAAGAAAGTTTTATAATACTGTACTTGCAAGTTTTCTCTAAGTTCAGGTTGCTTTAAAATAAACATAGAAATATAAATACCCCCCAAATATACATATATAATTTTTACACTTTGGACAGATTACCAAACTACCTTTAAGAAATATGATACCAATTCATACCATATAACATCTAGATATTAAGTGAACATTTTAATGAGAGAAATTTCACTAGGTCATTAAAAAAATGTAACCCACATGTTATATGAAATGTTGTTTTTTACCCCCATATTTTTTATTGGCCCATCAGGACACAAGACTACTTACTATAATACAAACTGAAGACTTACATCAATCTCCATGTGCCGAAACCTGCACACCTGTCGAAAACAGCGCCCTTCCTGCCATAATGTGCAAACAGTTTCATTTCCTAATGCAGCTTCACAGTGACGGAATGGACAGCTGTCACCCTGTAAACAAAGAGAATAATACAGAAAAGAACTGTGGTACAAAACTAGATCCCAGGCAAAATGTTCACTGCACATTTCTTGGTATCAAGACAAACACAAAGGAGTAAGGAGAGACAGGTAAAGTAGAAAACAACTGAGATGAGATGACACGAACAATCTGAGGTCAACAAATTTTTAATTTCCTAAAACCTATTTCTTGACAGCATCCTACGTCTGATCTGACAACATGAATGACACAAGCTGAGAGATGGCGCTGAAAAAGACAAATGGGAGTATTAGGTACTCTTTAAAAATATATTTTACTGTTAATCTTCAAAACCATTTCATACATCCTGACTTGTGTAACTAGTTTTTAATGGAAAATCAGAAAGTTAATAGATTAGAATTTAAGTATAATTCCATACTTCACTGTGTATTTCATACAACGTTAATATCTGAAACAAAATGCTACTGTTGTGCAACTTGCTATTTGCTCAAAACTGACAATTTTAAACACAGCACCAATATGATTTAAGAAAAATTTGGAAAAAAATACACATGCATAGAATTAGTCATAAAAGAACAACAGAAAATAGGAGACAGATCTAAGTGGAGCCATAGAAGAATCAAGCTGAAAAACAGGAAGCTCTGACAAAGAAAAAGCAATAAAGCTGCAAAAGCTTATTTAGAAAAGTGGCTTTAGTATTCAGCAGG
>NW_006798649.1:12343-36157 GCF_000442215.2 Lipotes vexillifer | reverse complement strand
AGCAGGAAATCTGAAGCAAGAAGTCAAATTCAACCCAGGACAATTTCTACAAGTACAGTACAACCCACCCATTCATTTAACACAAAGTAAATAAAAGCGAAGTTGCCCAGCCACAGTTAAAGTGCTCCTAGTTCCAAAAGCTCCCTGAACAGATTAATTACAGCTAGAAGAACACTGAATGATGATTAAATGCTATGAAGCTTTTTATTTTTGGAGAATATGGAGAACATAAAATGAAGAGAAAAAAATGATGAAGAATGAATTCCCTTAGGAATGCTACCTACCCTTTACTAAAAAACTGACAGCAGATAATAAATAGCTGAGCAAAACATAAAGACGACTTGGTATACTGGGAAAATCGTATCCAATTTCATTAGGGAAATCATAGAAAGAAATGATTTAGAGATGCCAATTCTTACTTTAGTACATGTAGAATAGAAAAAAAAATAGCAGTCTTCTCCTTGATTAGGCATGCTGAGTAGATCCTCAGATAAGTGGCTTCTTGAAAACAAGCCACTGCTTCCTCAAGGCGAGGACCAGCTCCAAGTCCTCTTGAAATGGGTTTAGTCTTCCAAAAGACAACTCAATCACAGGAATTGTCTTTTAAACATAATCCTAAAATGAGAAGACAATGAACGAAAGTATCTCAGGTAAATTCTTCCAACTTTCTCCTCCAAATCACCTTGACCCATGAGATCACATTGTTAAAACCAAATTTTAATTGTATTAATATGTCTATATTGCCTATAACAGAGCCTTATGAAAACTGATTCACATTTTATTCTGATGTGAAAGTTGTACATTCTCATCTACAATGTAAAAGTTCTGTTAAGAATAGCTATGCTTCTTTCTTTTGCACTCTCTATGGTGCTTCAGCATAAATTAGGTAAGCACTGCACACTCAATAAATGATCTGCAGTTTAGATTATTAATGGGACTTGGATTATTTTACACAAGATAATTTGCTAAATCTACATTTCTGACAAACCAGATTTTTTTTCATCTAACAGAAGTTCCAATATTTTCACAAGCATTTTTGTTATTTCAAAAGTATATAATTGTAAGTATGTGGGAAAAACTGTCTCACTAGAAAAATTGGTGAAACAATTACCCCTGAAAAATCTGTAGAGCTAATAGCTAATATAATTAAGATGGACAAAGAGCTGCACACCAATTGCAAACACGGAGCAAAAGAAATTCTCAGGGCTTGACCCATAAAATAGTGCTTACGCAAAATGACCAATATTCCCTCCCGTCTCAGTCCCTGCCATACCCTGGTCCCCTGCACTAAAGGGTTCAAGAAAGAAAGCTTCTAGAGAGGTAAATATACATGACAAGAGCACAAGCCAGAATTCGGAAGGGGTTTCTACAAACTCCTATATCAGAAGATCAGGTTTCAGAAACACTGATCTAGGGACTTCTCTGGTGGTCCAGCAGTTAAGACTCTGTGCTTCCACTGCACAGGGCGTGCAGTCGATCGGGGAAGTTCCCCATGCTGAGAGGTGCGGCCAGAAACAACAACAACAACAACAGAAACATTGATCTACAATTTGAAATCAGCTGAATCAAATTCCTTCATATTTCCTACGAACAATTCTTAATCCAAGAACAGCAGGCCATGACAAAAACCAGGCTTTAAGTCAGCAACCAAGGTTAGAAGAGTTATGTTACTAAACATACGTTCAAAATGTACATACCCTATGACTTCCGATTCCATTTCTAGAATTTATCCTGAGATTAATACTCAACAAATATGCAAAATAATAGTGTATAAGAAAGTTCATCACCATCTTCTTCTAACAATGAAAAACCACCGAGAAACCTAATGTTCAAAAACCGATGCATCTATAAGCCAAGGAATGACACGGATTGCCAGCAAACACCAGAAGCTAGAAGAAGCAAGGAAGGATCATCTCCCTACAGGTTTCAGAGAGAGCATGACCCTGCCAACACCTTTTCAGACTTCTGGACTCCATAACTGTGAGATAATACATTTCTGTTGCTTTAAGACACCCAGTTTGTGGTACTTTGTAATGGAAGTCCTAGGAAACTAACACAGATTACAAATACAGTCAACTAAACTTTGACAAAGGAGCAAGGCAATTTCAATGGAGAAAGGATAGTCTTTTCAATAAACACTCCTGGAAGAAGTGGACAAAAGATTGAAACAGACAGCTCACCAAAGAAAACATACAGATGACAAACAAGCATATGAAAACATACTCAACATCACAGGGAATTGCAAATTCCTTTTAGAAGAGCTAAAATCCAAAACCATACCACCAAATGCTGGTGAAGATGAGTAGCAGGAAGAAGTCTAGAAGAACATAGACCAAAATGTTAGCAGTAGTTACGGCCATGGTAGTAGAATTACAGGTGGCTACTGATTATTTTGTTTTATGCTGAGAATAACATTAAGTTTTCTAATATAATGCAACACAGACATAAAAAATTTAAGTTTGCCCTAACTGACCTGACCACCACTGATCCACAAAGGACTGGACCTTTTAATAGCACCTCACCAATCCACTACCAAGATTCCTCTGACCGCAAACACAGGGAATGCATTCCGCCTTCTAGGGTACACCAAAAGGTAACTTTAAAAACTGGGGGGGAGGGGGACGTCCCTGGTGGTCCAGTGGTTAAGACTCCACGCTCCCAATGCAGGGGGCCCAAGTCCGATCCCTGGTCAGGGAACTAGATCCCACATGCTGCAACTAAGACCCAGTGTGGCCAAATAAATAAATAAATATTTAAAAACTGGCAGGAGAGGGGCTTCCCTGGTGGCGCAGTGGTTGAGAGTCCACCTGCCGATGCAGGGGACATGGGTTCGTGCACCAGTCCGGGAAGATCCCACATGCCGTGGAGCAACTAAGCCCATGAGCTACAACTACTGAGCCTGTGCTCTAAAGCCTGTGAGCCACAACTACTGAAGCCTGTGAGCCACAACTACTGAAGCCTGCTCGCCTAGAGCCTATGCTCCGCAGCAAGAGAAGCCACCGCAATGAGAAGCCCGTGCACAGCAACAAAGACCCAATGCAGCCAAAAATAAATTTTTTTAAAAAAAGAACATGATCAAAGAAGGTTTATTCCAAGACAAAGAATGGTTTAATACTGGGAAATTCATTACATTAATAGAATAAAGGGGGGCTAAAAACAGAAACTCTATGGTATCTTAAGATTTCAAAAACAGAAAAACGATGGAAAAAAAAGATTGAAAATTATAATTTTTTAAAGTTAAAATGGCTTAACAAAAAAGAAAGCTACAACACAACATCTACTCCCAATAAAAACTCTTTGTAAATTACAAGGAACCTCCTTAGCATGAATGTACTAATTCATCAGAAACTATCAACACATGAGACATGGTAAAACACCAGAGGTAAATCGCTCAAGGCAAAAAAAAAAAAAAAAAAAAGGCAAAAAAAAAGTCTCGCTGTCTGCACCATCATTCAACACTGTTCCAGAGTCCAGTATATGCAATAAGGAAAAAAAAGTATAAAGATTAGAAAGGATGAGGCAAAAAATTTAGTATCTGCACATTATATGCTTGCAAACTATAAAATCTAACAATCAACTAAAGAAATTTAAAATAAGATATTTAAAAGATCAATAAATTTCCTATGTGCCAGCAACAATCATTCAGATAATAACACTGAATGCAATTCAATTCAAAATCTCAGTGATACTTTATTTTTATTGGAACTTGACAGACTGTAAAATAACCTACAGTAACTAAGAAAAATAAAGAAAATCTTAAAAAGAATGAGAGGCCTTGCGCTTCCTGATATTATCATAGATGTGAAAGATAACATTTAAATGTAATATTGGCAAATAAATGAGTACAAGATTAACAGAATCCAAGCAATTTCTGGAAAAGGTGGCATTTGAAATTAACCAAAAAAATTAGCTACCCATTTGAAAAAAACAATTACTACTTCATACAAAAAGGTTCCAAGAGAATAAAAGCATGCACGGCAAAGAGGCTTTAGCTCACTAAAAGCACTATATAAGATTCTAAATTCGTAACTATGCTGAACAAAAAAGCAAGCAATATTTGACAATGCTTAATGGGAGGAAGAGAAACAATGTCATATAATTACAATACTTAGATTACATTTTTTTTTTTCGTTCGCGGGCCTCTTCTCACTGTTGTGGCCTCTCCCGTTGCGGAGCACAGGCTCCGGACGCGCAGGCTCAGAGGCCATGGCTCACGGGCCCAGCCGCTCCGCGGCATGTGGGATCTTCCCGGACCGGGGCACGAACCCGTGTCCCCTGCATCGGCAGGCAGACTCTTAACCACTGCGCCACCAGGGAAGCCCAGATTACATTTTTAATATAAAATATATAACCACCCAAGTACTGGAAAAAAAAAATGCATGCTTTTTATAAGCTCAGGATGAAAAACACCTGTCCTTAACATGACACCAAAGTTACAAACCGTAATAAAAATGATGGATTTCACTACATAAAATGAAAAACATTCATATAGCAAAAGGTTTATCAGCAACATGGCCAAAGATTAATATCTGCACTAAAAGGGATGTGTTAAGAACTTTTAAAAATCAAAAAGGCTTCATTAATTCAGTAAATTGGTATAATCTCTTTAGGGAACTTTAACAATTCTACAAATTCGCATCTAAGAAGTGGTTCAAAGAAATAGTTCACATATATGTGTGTACAGAGCTGTTTTTGGATGCAGGGCTTTTTTGTTTTTAATGGCAAAAACCCAAATGTCTATCAATCAGGGATACATCATATTATGGCACATCCATCCATATAAAGGAACACTATGTAGTCATTAAAAAAACGTGAGGCAGAGCTATGTGTATGGACACTGAACTATGCCATGATAAACTATTAACAGTGCTTTTCTCTGAGGAGGTGGAATTACAGAAGAGTCCACCTTGTTTATATTGTTTTTACCTTTTTTATAATGTGCATGTATTATCAAAAAAAGAGGGGATAGGGATATTTCCATCAAAAAAACTAAAAACTCATGAACAATTACAAGAAAAAAATGTGCTGACAATATCTTTTTGATTTGCTTACTGATCCAGGAAAATTATGCCTTAAATTACAAAAATGTTCACTCCTTTAATCAAGAACACATTTCCACACTTACATTATTAGCTGGTTGCTCTCAGCAGGGATGTCTGTGTCTTCACTGAGTTCCAATCTATTACGCCTGTAGGTCGAACCAACACTCAATCCATGAATTAATAATAATGAGGCAGAAAGAATTTTCCTCCTCACATTGCCAAGGAAACCTCTCAGCCACAATTCAAACACAGGGCGTGTTTTTAAAACATCTCCCAACTACTGAGAGATTTAAGTCCATTCAAACAACCTTTGTCAAACTGGAGACAGCTAGGGTTAGTTATCTCCTCAACAAAAAAACAACAAAAAAGAGTTCATATAAAGATGAACTTGAGATTCAAAGAATTATTTAAAAAAAAAAAAGATCCATCTTCCATAGCCGAACAATTAATTTAAAAAGAAAAAAGAGAAAGAAAAAAGAAAAAGAACACCAAAATTCAATAAGATCCAATTTCTGGTCTTCAAGATTTCTTCACCTATTAAGAAAAAAACAGAAACCTTCCCCCATCTTTATTATCTGTATAATAAAAACATACTTGTATGTAAAAATATAAAGTGTTTTATGTATAATATACATATACATATATACTAACTGGCTTATACACACACATACACACACACACACACATACACAAATGTGTAGAAATAAAACATTTGGGTAAGTTTTCCCTTTTAAAATACACTACAAAAGCTTTTAAATTTGGGTTCATTATAAAAATAGTGAACTTCCTCTTCTACCAAAGTATCATGAAGTATATTAATATGTTACACGAAATTTTGCCCAGCCCACAAAATAAAGATGAAGGGAAATCCTTACACATATATCGATGTGCACAATGTGGATGTATATATATCATCACATCATCTTTTATCACCTTCAGGGAGTGTTTAACCAAAAAAGATAGAAATGTATAGTTATAGAGTAACTACAGAGTGGTGCAGCAAGCTGTAGAAGGCAGAGCAGCATTATAGTCATCCTGAACTGGCACTGTCAAAATTACAGAAAGCTTCTATCTAGTAAGGGAAGATGTTTTCCTTCTGTTATAGCAACACCAGTGTCACTGGCATGACATTCAATGGTGGCCCTGCAAAGGCTTGCTTATGCAGCCTAGTTCCAAATTCTTTACTAGTGATGGCTTCAACTAAAGACTTTATAATTATCCATTTACTCCAGTTAGTAAAAGGGTAAACTTTTGGAGCTGAAATTTCATTTCACAATGGTACATTTACCATTTAAGAATTTCAAAAAAAAGAAAAACAAAAACAAAAAACAATTTTGATACATAGAAATGAGTTCTAAATTTTGAACCAGCCCAGTAACAAAGCAATTTTGATTCTCACGTAATAAATACTACATAATTTCTAGGCTAAATCTTGCCAAATACTACCCAAGACAAAACTAAAATCAAAACTTAAAAAAAAGTGGACACCTTTTACTCACACTTAATACTAGTCAATTTTCCAGGAAATTTTTGGGCAGGGAATATCCCCAAATCTAAAATGAAAAAAAGGAAAAATTGGGATCTTACATTAGTTATTCAGTCTGAAACTTTTAATAGACTTTTACTAAAAGTCATCATTTATGGCCTCCCACTCAATCACAGAAACATACTTCCAGAGTGGAAAGGGACAAGATCAATTGAGATCAATTCTCTCATTTTACCAGTGAGGCAATGATTCCTAACACATGAAAATATTGACTACTTATTTTTAAATAAGAATTAAGGCCAAAATAATCTCATAGTTAAGAATACAGTATTATGGATCATTCAGTATAATTTTTAAAAGACATTTAAGATCACTTAAATTCAGAGAAACATTCTGTGGGAAAGGGATACTGGTTTGTCACAGTATGCTCATGGGGCTTTCATTCCAATTTCCATTCAATCTTTTTCAATTCTGTAAACTTTTTGTCATTTACCCATAAATTATATAAAAGTAGCTAATCTTTGTTTTTACAATAAAAGTTAAAAAGGGCAATTCAAAGACTAAAAGTAATTTATTCTTAATTGTTTTCTAATGTTTCCTCTCTATATAGACACAATCTTAAATATAAAGGGCAACTCTATCACACTTAGTAAGTTGAAATTATAACGCTGACCAGTATGAGGAGGCAATTAGGAATTCCCAAATATAAAACAATTTTGTGAACTTTGTTTTTGCCAAGCTGTAAGTATGAATCAGGGTTTTTAAAGAAATAGAAAAATGGTGGTGATGGGGAGAGATACCAGTTTAGTATGCTTTTTCTCTATTTCATTGGTTTCAGAGCAATCAAACTTCCCAGGTTGAGAGAAATTTTTACTTAAAACCAATTACTAGTTCAATCTACCAGCCAGAAATAGCCTAAGGCCTTTCAATGCTGCACTATATTTTTTTAATTAAAAAAGTCTTTTTTTCCTCTCAATTGGTATAAACAAAATTTCAAGTGACAGCTACACTGAGTTACTACTATGAAATCTTTAAAGTTAATCTTTACTTTGTCAACATTATATTACCCCTGAGGAATTTTCAGCCCTTTCTGTGTTTTCAGGTTTCCCCAGATTGTGCATAAAGAATAATTAGTATAACTGTATACAACAATTATAGCAATTAGGATACAGTAACATAGCAACAAGTTGCCCATTTTAAATGGAGAAAGGAAAAAGAAATTAAGATAGTATTTCTTTTTCATTGCTTTGAATAACTTCATTCTCAGGATCCCAGCTCAGAACCAATGAAGAATAATCATAGTTAACATTTTTCAAGTTCATTTTCAGAAACATCAGCTGTTCTATATTGTCAAAGTCCAGGCTCATGATCTGCTTTGGATGAAAGTGGCTATTTGCAGTAAAGATACATTCAGACTGCCAACTACACATGGGGCAGCTCAGATACTGAATGGCAACTTGGGTCAAAGCTGGCCATACGCTCACCTTCTTCTGCCAGTAAATCAAAGGGTCACCACCTCCCGAGGTCTCTGAATACTTCTCTTTGAAGTATTCATCCACTACTGCCATAGCAGAAGGAAACATGAAGCTTTTGCCTCCAATGGCAACATTATCTGCAGCTGAACTATCAACAGACCCTGAACTGGAGGTGCCTTCTCTTATAGATGAGGTAAATGAATCAGCTCCTACTATGGCTGAGGGACCAGAAGCTTCTGAAGTTGCAATATGGCAGACCTCTGATGAAGATTCCATATAGTTACAAACTTCTTCTGCAAGGATCTGCTTATAAGTTTCCAAATCAGCACCTTGAGGGAAAAAGTCTTCCAAACTGTTTTTAAAGCAAGGGTCTAACAAAGCAGCCAAGATACAGGGCTTGGATTTGAGCATGGCACTTAATAGGGTATCAGTTTCAAGTTTCAGAGATAAACTGTCTACCAGATTGAGGGCCTGAGTAATACCTCTAACTTGAAAATCTTCTCTGAGTTTCTGCAGGGAAAGGAGTAGATGATGGATTAGGGGTAGCACCTGATTCAATCCTGTGGTCTTCACACTCACTTTCTGGGTGGCCTCCTCAAATGGTTTAAGAATATCACAAACATACGTCATTAGAGTCCACTGAAGGGAGGTGAGCACAACTCCACTGGCTCTACCAAGACTATGGTGAACTGAGTAACAATGCTCCAAGAGCCATTTTAACATATAAAAGGTAGAAATCCAATGGCCAGCTTCATCCTGCTTCAAATTTTTCCATGGAAGTTGGTGATCATTTTGGAATTCTTGTAGTATCTGACGGGCCTTGACTGAATGACTAAAATGATGACAGGTTTTCCTAGCAGCCACTAACATGTTCTCAATGCTTTTGTGCTCACAGAAAAAGTCTTGAATGACTGTATTTAAACAATGCAGGAAGCATGGCACGTGGGTAAAACCACCATCTTTGATTGCATGTACTACATTAGAAGAATTGTCAGAAACGATGAAGCTAGGGATGAGGAAATTAGGAGAAAGCCACAGACCAATCTGGTCACTTAATTCTTGTAAAATGTTGGTTATCAAACAGTCTTTGGCCAAACCTGTTACACAGAGAACTGCCCACTTTCTAAAATTGGGGATCCTGCCATTACTGGAAGAAGGTGTAGTTTGCAAAGAGACCCAGTGTACAGTCACAATGAAATAGTCAGTGGATGGGTCATGGGTCCATATGTCCACAGTCAGGTGGATCTTTTGGCTTTGAACATTCTCCAAAGTTAAGAAAATTTTTTCTCTGACCCAATCATATAATTGAGGCACAGCCTTAGTGAAAAAGTAAGTTTCAGATGGTAACCTATAGTCAGGGGCCACAATCTGCATGAACCTCTGAAAGGCTGGAGTTGAGAAATAGTTATAAGGATGCATATCTTCCACAATCATTTGAATAATTGCTTGACTTATTTGACTTGAGGTTGAATTTTCACAATATGTTGTTTCTTGTTCCTGTGCATGCATTAGAGTGTCTTGCTCTGCAACAGGAATAGGACTCTCAGATCTTCTATTTTCAACCTCTAATACAGGAGGTTCATCTGAATCAGAGTCACTAAGGTCCTCAGCTGTTACATCCTGGCTGCCTGTAGACTTCTCTCCAGGCAAAGTATCACTCAAGAGATCATTTCTCTCAGTCTCAGCTTCATCTAATCCATTTCCAACTGCACCACTGTCTTTGTTGGCAACTGCCCAATGGATGGGATGTGTGGCCTGCAGGTGTCGTTGAAGTGTCGAAGTTCCTAAGTGAGAACCCGGCCTACCCCGGCTCACACTTCTTTTACATATATTACAGACAGCTCTTGAGATGTGCTGAGGATCGGTATAGAAAAAATTCCAAACTGCAGATGTCTTGGCTCTTGTTCCAGGAATTAAGGCATGCTTGACAATGTTACTTTTGATGAGAAATCTCCCTCTTTCTGCCTTGAGGGCATCAGATACTGATTTATCACGTTTCTTTCCCATTCCATTATTATCCAATGGATCAGTAGGGATATATTCAAAGCTTCCACTGCTTCCCGCGGAAGAGGGAGATAAAGGTACATCCAAAGTAAAATCCTCCTCCCCACTGGCAACTCCAAATTTGTTGGCCCTGGTCCAGTGAGGTGAATGCCTTGCCTGCAGATGTCGCTGAAGAGTAGATGTCCCAAGATGGCTACCTGGTTTACCCCTGCTAACACTTTTTTCACAGAGGTTACAAATAGCCCGCCAGGTGTACTGGGGGTCAACATGAAAGAAGTGCCACACAATGGAGGTCTTGGCTCTAGTACTAGGTAAATAGATCTGTTTTTCTATATTGCTCTCAAAAAGACTTTCTTCATCCTGCTCAGGGGCACTGGAAGCCAACAAAGCAGGGGCATCTGCAGCTGGCCTCCCAGATACCAAATCCTTACTAAACTTTTTTGCAAGGATCAGTTTCTTTCGTCGCCTTTTCCCCTTAATTCGCAAACCCTTCTTTCTTTTCTTTTTCGCAGGCAATTTTGCCTCTTTATCCAGTCCTTCTGCCACCATTTTTCCCTCTACCACATCTTCATCTGTATTAGACGTAATAGGAACACATCCCAGAATCCCGGCACCACTAAAAGTGCTACATCTTCTGCCAGGAGAGAGTGAGGAAACTGGTACACTTAAGGTACATACACTCATTCTTTTTATGTCTCTGAAATTCGTACCAGAATCTCTTAGTGGGTTTACTCCTCAAACAGATATACAGCTGTTCCTCTCGACTTGCATTACCTTTTCTCCAATTTCTATGGGGAGTCAAATTCCCGTTGGACCAATGACTTCCAAACCAGGTTATTTTTGGAGGAAAAATGACAGCAATGGAGAACATTCCCAAACTCTTTCACAGAGGGCTTTAAGATCCCTTCCAACTTTCTGAGTTCTGAATTCAAGCAGTCCAATTTACTCATGTTACAGAAAAAAACAACTGAGGCCTACTTTCCCAGAGTAATAGAGTTGATCAGTAGCAGCTAGAAACCAGGTCTTCCAAATCCCAGGTTCATGTCCTTTCTGCTTCAAGAACTATACCTGCTTGAAATGTCTTCAGTTTTTAAAATATGTATTTTTTATGCTGCCTCATGATAGCAACATCAATTTCCCTTAATTCTGAAGTTAATTATTCTCAGTAAATTTCATTTAAACAAAAACATAGTGCATCATTCAACATTCATCGCTTAGGGCTGTGATTTGGCAATACAACCCAAAATGTCAATTCTGGAAAGCTAAATCAGACTCCACATACTGGTCATTAACAGCAAATTCTAGTAGAGGCCTTTCAACTTAATTAAAAGCAACACAATTTAAAAAAAATGTGGGTACCTAAAAAAAATGCTTTGGGAGTAAAATTTTTTAATTTTACTCACAAGCTGAATTTTCAATTTACTGTTCGTATGGAGAGTTAATCCATGCTTGGTTTTCAAACATTTTTAGTCTGGAGAAGCTTTACAGCCTGTAAATGAGTAACTCCTAGGTTGGACTCTATATGAGCAGCAAAAACTGAAATATTAGCTTTAAACCACTTCCATGCCTTCTCGGTTGATCCCTCCCCTTCCCCCAATACCTACATACATTTACCCTAAAAAGCATCGCTATCACTAGTTCAGCCTCCTTCTCAAGGTCCAGAACCAAGGCCTGGAAGATGTCAACAATATGGGCCTTCCCCATAGGAATCCGCACCGATTATGGGAGTTTAGGGGGTGTTCTTCATTACGGTTTCATCAGTCCTACAAGGAGAACGGAAGTGTCCCTGTTGCTCTTGACTCCGATGCTGAGGGCTGGGAGTGGGAAGTGTAATTAAGGTAGGGAAGGGGTGTAGGATACCGGAATAAGGTCGGTGGCTTTCTGTGTGTGGAGTTTGAGAAAATCTCCCAAGTAGTGGGACCCTGGAGAGGAATGAGAGTAGGTAAAATCAGCTCCTGGCACTCAATTTGACTTAGGCAGCGGGGGTCCGCTCAACTACGGAAACTGTTGCCCCCGAAGAAAGCAATCTAGTGTCAGTTCTCCTCTGGGAGTAGGGAAACAAGTCGGCTTCCTGGGGCTGCTCCAGGCTCCTACAGTTTCACCAACACCGGATGTGGGGGAGGGGAAGAAGGTTCGTTGGGAAAAGGAGGAGGCGCCGTGGGGGTGGGGTGGGGTGAAGTGGGGTGTGGGTGGGGTGGATGGGAGCGGGAGCCTGGGGCTCCCAGCCCGCCCCGGCAACGGCAGCGGCCGGGAGGTGGGGGAGGGGGTCGTTACCGCGGGGCCGAAGGACCCGCTCTGACTTCCCGGGCTAGGCCGCGCGACCCAGGGGCGAGGGGAGGCCGTGGCCACTCCCCTCGCCCTCTCCCCCACCTCCCCGGCCCCAAGCCACCCGGGAAGCAAAAAACGGGTCTAGTTACCAGAGAACAGAAACTTTACCGAACCGTCGACACTATCCCCGACTCCCGTTTGCTGCCACGTCTTTCTTCTTTCTTAGCCGCTGCCGCCCGCCGTCCTCTCAGCAGCAACACCAGCAGAAACCCAACACTGCCAGAGTCAAAGATGGCGCCCGGCTACAGGCTCAGCTCTAAGACCCGGCCACTAAAAGTGCCAGCACGACGCAAAGCGCAAAGATTCTGGGAGATGTAGTTTCCTCTATGAGGCGCGGCTTAAGATGGCTTCCCCGGGTAAGAAAGGGTCACGTGAGAGGAGAGGCGATAAACCGGTGGCGTCCCTTCCTTTCTAAGGCACGCGTTTTAGAAAGTTACGGGTGTTTTGAAACCGTCTTTGATTTAAAAAAATTTTTTAAATCAAATTCACGTAATAAGCGAGGAAATCGCGAGAATTGTCTCTACCAGACAGTAGGCGCTCAGTTTATTCTTACCAGAGTGTTTGCTTAATGAATAAATCGTCCAAATCCTGTGTTAATTTGATTTAGAAATAAACTACTTTTTTCTTGCAATGTTGAAGGATTTGTGCACTTATTTTTATTTGAAGAAGTGAAATGGGTTTGAGGGAAGTTTCTTTTATTTCTTAAAACAAATTTTCGTTTTGGAAAAACAATTCATGCTCATTAAGAAGTTGACAAGGATTGAGACGTGAAAAGGAAAAAGATCACTTGCCTACCCACTTCATTATTGATATTAGCCTGTATTTTTCCATTTGAATGTCTTTCCTTTTTTCCCTCGATTATAAAGTAATGCATATGAGTTTTTTAAAGGTAATAATAGAGAAATGTAAAGGTAGAAAGTTTAAATCTGCGTTAACCTCATTCCTGAGAAATAATCTCTCATTAATTTAACATGTATCCTTTCTAACTTTTTTGTATGCAAATATACTTAAATATATTGCACTGATACAGCAGAAGCCCAAGATCCCCCCTGGGTTATAAGGCTCAACAGAACTTGCTTAGGTGGCAACATTTAACTGAACTTGGATAAAGGATCCATTTCTGCTACTAAGAAAGGATACACTTGATGGTAAAGCTGATGGGATTCCAGGCCCCTTTTATTTCCTCTTGGGCTTGTTTCCCCACCTACCAGCTTAGTGAGAGAGTCCCAGCCAATCCAGACGGGTGAGTCTCTTCACACTTGAGCTGCTATCTCCTTTTAAAGTGAGAAGCCACAGCATTAGAATCGTAGCACCAATCCCTGTATTACATAACAATACTCTGGTTGCCATGTCAACCAGCCCTACAAGCAGGTTCTTGGTAACCAGTTTCTGTCTGTGCCACACCACCTAGGGTTTTTCAGTTTCACAGAAGGCTTTCCAAACAGCTGAAATGTTTTCCAGACTAGGACTTTCAAGCCGCATCCAAGACCTAATACATAACCAAACTGTAGTTTCGGCCTCTCCCAGGAGTGAAATTTTAATTTCCTGGTCAGCACTAGTGAGGCAATCTGCCTGATAAGATTCCCCCCTACCTTTCTCTAAGAAAAGGTAAATTTCCCCCAAATAATCCACTTTTAACTTCCTTGTCCCACCTGCTTTCTGCCTGTAAAAATCTTCCATTTTATACAACTCCCTCCTTCTATTTGTTAGATGGGATGCTGCCTGGTTCATGAAACGTTGAATAAAGCCAATTTCATCTTTAAATTTACTCGGCTCAAGATTTGTTCTTTAACAATAGTTATATTTCATCAAATCTAAGGTATCATTAATTATAGCGTGCATCTTATTTTATAGGCCTCTAAGAGAAAAAACTGCCACTTAAACTCTGACAGGCCATTGATCAGAGATATTAAAATTTGATAGAATGTTCATCTCAGAATGAATGAAATACAGTAATTTCAGGATAAGAACAGGCTAAAACTATGCATATTGCTTTGCAACTTGCTTTTTTTCTTCCACTTTACCATTTATCTTGAATATCTTTTAATGGTCATCAGTGCTTAGAGGCCTACCATATTCTTTTTAACAGCTCTCATACCATGGTAAGGCTGTTTTGCAGTAAATTTCACCAGTTCCTTTTTGATGGAAATAATCCTGTTTCTGTCTCCATTAGTCTCTCCCAAGGGGGAAAAGAAAAATAATGGAGTAATAGGGACACTGAAGAGTGCAGAAGTTAAAAGCCTCTGGCTATTAAAAAGAGGGAGAACTAGTTAGGAAATCCTCTGAAGTCCAGGTGAGAACCCACATGGGGATCCCTCCACCCCACCCCGTATATACAAACAGAATTCTCAGGGGTGGATGTGGGCTTGCCCCTTGTTTGTTAAAAGGGGATAAATTATCTAGGCCAAGGGCACAATGCCAGATTTTCCCTATTCACACCCCACCTTGATTCTAAATGAATTTCAAACAATCTTTAGACCTCTTCAATAAATAATTGACAAAACATTTTACGATGTGCAATGTGAGAGCAAAGGTTTTGTAGAGCCCTCTAGAAAAATAATGCAAAATTATTGAGAATTGATTCAAAAGTGAATATTTACTTAGACTAGGAAAGGAAATCACAATAAATTACACATAAAAAAAATCTTGTACTATATATATTACAAACTCAAAAAAGTCATACTTTTTTTTAACCAATAAACTATAATCCTCTATAATAGACTTTTCTATATATTTAGCTGCATAGTTTTTGACTGCCTCTTCATATGACAATCTTGTAATATTTCTATAAAGAGAATAAAAAATACATCAGTCTTCCCTCTGGAATTTTTAATAAAAATAGTTTTATCAATGATAGTTTAGAAAAGTCTCTTATTTCACAGCTTATTGGTAAAATTGGTGAAAATTATAGATTTGTTGTCAAATTTAGGGAGACTTCCATCAAGTTTCTTACATATGTAAGCACTAAGACTTCATAGAATATTGAATTATTTAATATATTCTTGACCAGGAGAGAACAATCATTTTTGCTAGATATATTAGTCATCTATTGCTACATAATAAATTATCCCTAAATTTACTGGCTTAAAACAATGAACATTTATCACCTCACAGTTTCTGTGGGTCAGGAATTCAGGAGCAGTTTAGCTGGGTGGTTCTCGCTCAGGTTCTCTCATGAGATGGTAATCAAGTTGTTGGCCATCTCTACAAGTCATCTGAAGGCTTGACTGGGGCTAGAGGATCCATTTCCAAGCTCTCTCATATAGACCTCAGTTTCTTACCATGTGGACCTCTCCACGGGGCTGCTCAGGATTTTTCCAAACATTAGTTTCTGGTTACATAAATTTCAAACCTTGTCTCTCCTCCACAATGTACATGCCACTTATATCAAGATACGACCTCTGGCCCTACAACTTTGAGTCATAATGCCAGCTGAGTCTACATAGCAGGTAACAGGGGTATTGTTGAAAGCCATTTCTACACTTAAATGTCTGGCAATAACTTAACTCTAAGTGAAAGTGACTGTACATCACATAAATAAAACCCAAAATATTTGTATCCCAACTCAACTTCCTCTTAGCAGGATCCCAAAAATGTCCAATAAGGGGAAGGTATTGGAGAGAGAGTCTGAGTGAAAAGTAACAAGGATCTTAGTCATTGCTATGAAAATATCTTACTTATGGAATTTTATAATAACCACATGAGCATATTGCTAAGGCCTTGCCCAGAGCCTTGAAGGGGGGCTTGTGCAAGTAAGGGGCCTGAAGGTTAAACTTCTTTAGCTTCATGCTAAATCCTCCTCTCTTGCTATAGTATGTTGACTGTGGAGCCATATGATCTGGATTCAAATCCTGGCCTGTCCCTCCTCTGAAGCTCTAGCCAACTCTGTGGGCTCCACAAGTTGGCAGTAGCCCTCTTTTTGTACTTCCCACATTAGAGAACAGAATGGGAGGGGAACTACCACATGAGTAGCTAGTCCCTTCTCTGACCCAGTGTCCATCACCACTATCCATCAACCTTCCTCTTTTTCTTCCTGCCTTTGGGTCTCAAATGTCTGACATGAGTAAGGAAATAGGAACCAACAGAGTCTCCTAGCAAGGAGCCTTGCACAGGAGTCACAAATACCTGTTAACTGCAATGGATAAATTAAAAACTTCTTGCTCTAGCTGCAAAACCAGAGCTGGTATCACTGAAATCAACCTTCCTAGGACTGCCTTCCCCTCTTCACTCCCAGTGCTTTTCTTAATTCCTTATATAGAATTTTTTCCTTGGTATTTAATTTTGAAGTGGGGTAACTGTAGTTCTGTTGGGTGATGGGTTAGTTAAGAAAAAGCAGATTAGGTTCTCATTCCCATTTATCTTATACTAAGTATTCTTCTATGTTTAGGTTGCTGTGCTAGGCATTGTGAGGAATCCCAAATAGGCATAATATGTGGAATTGCCCGTGTGGAACTTTTCCAGAAGACATGATAAACGTAAAGATAAATAACTGCCATGTACTGTATATCAAGTGTCCAGCTACAGTTTAGACCTGGGATTACAAACTCAAATGCTTACATGAGCCAGGCACGTGTGTATATGAGAATGATGAGCCAGGTATAAGAATAAAACTCGAAGGACTTCCCTGGTGGTCCAGTGGTTAAGAATCCACCTTCCAATGCAAGGGACGTGGGTTCGATCCCTGGTCAGGGACCTAAGATCTGACGTGCCGCGGGGCAACTAAGCCCACGTGCTACAACTACTGAGCTCGTGAACTCTGGAGCCTGTGCGCCACAACTAGAGAGAAGCCTATGTGCCACAACTAGAGAAGCACGTGCGCCGCAATGAAGAGCCTGTGCACTGTAATGAAAAGATCCTGCATGCAGCAATGAAGATCCTGCATGCCGCAAATAAGACCTGACACAGCCAAATAAGTAAATAAATAAATAAATATTTTTAAAATTATTAAAAAAAAAGAATAAAACTTGAGAATGCATGCCCTAGCTAAAGGTCCCACTGTTACATTCAACTCCAGCCTAGACTTGCCAGGTGGGAATGCCTGATTTTTCAATGGAAGCCAGAAACTCAGATTTTTATGTGAAAATTTATGATTAAGCTGATTCAAATGAAACAAACAAAAAAATCACTTCATGGCCTGGCCTGCAACTCTACTTTAGTTCTAGAAAGGAAGAGGTGGTCATTGAAAAGTGCAGTGTTCCAGGAAATACTTCCTGGAGGGAGTGAGACCTAAGCTGACCTTAAAGTAGGACAGAGTGAGAGGTAAGTGAAGACTATGTTAGGGAGATCCCTGAAGGAGCTAGGAGAGAAATTCAGCTGGGGAAGAGTCTACAGACTATAGGAAGAGAGAACATTGTAAAAGTAGGTTGGAGAAAGATTATGGAGGCCCTTGAATGTTGGAAAGGCATTTGAATAATATTCCTTGGACATTAGGAATTCCTTGAAGACTTTGGAACAGGGACAGAAAGGTAGAGGATGTGACATTTGCAAACTTGTGTTTCGTGAAGGCTAAACTAGTGGTGATGTTAAGCAGGAGTGATGACAGTAAAGAGTCAATGGGAGAATCGAGGAGTGGTCCCTTATTGATCCTACCCATGATCCCCTCTGGTCTCTTGTATTATTTTTTTTTAAGGTAAGACATAGCTTTTATTGTCATTGTTTTCTTTTCAAATATTTATTTATTTATTTACTTTGGCTGTGCGGGTCTTAGTGGACTCCTTAGTTGCAGTATGCACTCTTAGTTGCGGCACGTGTGCAGGATCTAGTTCCCCCACCGGGGATCCAACCCAGGTCCCCTGCATTGGGAGCGTGGAGTCTTACCCACTTGACCACCAGAGAAGTCCCCATTGTCACTGTTTTCTAAAAAATGGCACTACACTGTACGTACCATTCTGAGACTTGTTCTCCTCACTTAAAACTATCTGGAGTTCTTTCTAAGCTGGCACGTGTGTGTCACCTCAACCCTGGTTCAGCGGCAAAGAGCTCTGCACGAAGAGTTTTGAGACTCCCACTTGCAGAGTAGGGTAAACCCAGAGCCATGCAGCAGCTTCTCTACTGACAACTCCACTAAGAGTGATCTTGACCCATTTGAGTCTTTGCTTTTAGGGTATGAGGGGGACACTATGAGCACTTAATAGGGTTCTTGTATTTAAAAAAAAAAATTATTTTATTGAAGTATAGTTGATTTACAATGTTGTGTTAGTTTCTGGTGTACAGCAAAGTGATTCAGTTATACGTATATATACATATTCTTTTTCATATTCTTTTCCATTACGGTTTATTATAGCATTTTGAATATAGTTCCCTGTGCTATACACTAGGACCTTGTTGTTTATTTTTATACATAGTAGTGTGTATCTGCTAATCCCAAACTCCTAATTTATCCCTCCCCCTGCCTTTCCCCTTTGGTAGCCGTAAGTTTGTTTTCTATGTCTGTGAGTCTCTTTCTGTTTCATAAGTAAGTTCATTTGTGTCATAGTTTAGATTCCACATATAAGTGATATCATACGGTATTTGTTTTTCTCTTTCTGACTTACTTCACTCAGTATGATAATCTCTAGTTCCATCCATATTGTTGCAAATGGCATTATTTCCATTGTGTATATGTACACTACATCTTTTTTATCCATCTGTCAATGAACATTTAGGTTGCTTCCATGTTTTGGCTATTGTAAATAGTGCTGGTATGAACATTGGGGTCCATGTATCTTTTCAAATTATAGTTTTCTCCAGATATATGCCCAGGAGTGGGATTGCTGGATGATATGGCAACTCTATATTTAGTTTTTTAAGGAACCTCCATACTGTTTTCCATAGTGGCTGCAACGTAATTCCCACCAACAGTGTAGAAGAATTCCCCTTTCTCCACACCCTCTCCAGCATTTGTTTTTGTGGACTTTTTAATGATGGCCATTCTGACCAGTGTGAGGTGGTACTCACTGCAGTTTTGATTTTCAGTTCTCCAATAATTAGAGATGTTGAGCATCTTCCAATGTGCCTGTTGTTCATCTGTATGTCTTCTTTGGAGAAATGTCTGTTTAGGTCTTCTGCCCATTTTTCGATTGAGTTGTTTGTTTTTTTGTTATTGAGTTGTATGAGCTGTTTGCATATTTGGGAAATAAAGCCCTTGTCAGTTGCATGATTTGCAAATATTTTCTCCCAGTCCATAGGTTTTCTTTTCGTTTTGTTTATGCTTTCCCTTGCTGTGCAAAAGCTTGTAAGTTTGATTAGGTACCATTTGTTTATTTTTGCTTTTATTTATGTTGCCTTGGGAGATTCGCCTATGAAAACTTTGGTATGATTTATGTCAGAGAATGTTTTGCCTATGTTCTCTTCTAGGAGTTTTATGGTACCATGTCTTGTGTTTAAATCTTTAAGCCATTTGGGTTTATTTTTGTGTGTGGTATGAGGGGTGTTCTTACTTCATTGATTTGCATGCGGCTGTCCAACTTTCCCAATGCCACTTGCTGAAGAGACTGTCTTTTCTCCATTGTATATTCTTGCCTCCTTTTGTTAAAGATTAATTGAATGTGGGTATGTGGGTTTCTTTCTGGGCTCTCTTTCTGTTCCATTGATCCAGTGTCTATTTTTGTGCCAGTACCATGCTGTTTTGATGACTTCTTTGTCTGAAGTCTGGGAGGGGTATGCCTCCAGCTTCTTTCTTCTTCAGGATTGCTATGGCAATTCTGGGTGTTTCATGGTTTCATATAAATTTTAGGATTATTTGTTTTAGTTCTGTGAAAAATGTCGGGGGTAATTTGATAGGGATCACATTCAATCTGTAGATTGCTTTGGGTAGTATGGCCATTTTAACAACATGAATTCTCCCAATCCAAGTTATCTCTTGTATTTTAACTTGTCCCTCTCTAAGTTGTTCCCCAAAGGCTAGTAACATATATGACTCCCCATTCCATTTTTTAAAAAGGCTGGGGTGTGGGTGTAGGCGAACATTATGCTCAATTCCTTGTTTCCCTCTGGCACACTTACTTTCTCATTTTTTTAAAATAAATTTATTTATTTTATTTATATTTATTTTGGGCTGCATTGGGTCTTTCTTGTTGCACGCAGGCTTTCTCTAGTTGCGGTGAGTGGGAACTACTCTTCATTGTGCATGCGGGCTTCTCATTGTTGTGGCTTCTCTTGTTGCAGAGCACGAGCTCTAGGCACACAGGCTTCCGTAGTTGTGGCACGCGGGCTCAGAAGTTGTGGCTCACAGGCTCTAGAGAGCAGGCTCAGTAGTTGTGGCACACGGGCTTAGTTGCATCCGTGGCATGTGGGATCTTCCCGGACCAGGGCTCGAACCCATGTCCCCTGCATTGGCAGGTGGATTCTTAACTACTGCGCCACCAGGGAAGCCCCTACTTTCTCATTTTATCTTCATTGCCGAATTCCTTGGCTCTTTCTTCACCTCTTATACACTCTTCTATATATTTCATTTGGATTTATATCTGTGTGGCTTCTCTGAAATTACTGTAGTAGGGTCATTAGTTTTAAATTGAATGGATTCTTTCTGTGCTTATTTTTCTTATTAATCAGCATTTATTGATAGCTTATTATGTGCCAGATATTGTGCTAATAGCTTTATATACATTATCTAATTTAATCCGGACAATAACTCTATTAGATAAGTAATATTGTTAATCTCTTTTTGCAAATGCTTATAAAGTTCTGGTGATGTGTCCAAGGTGTCATTGTCAGTAAGCGGCAAAACTAGGATTTACACCCAGGTCTGTCCAACTCCAAATCATTATGCAATCATTTGGCCTCACTCACCATTTTCTTTCTTTAAACTCCTCCTCCCATGGTTTAAAGGACAAAATTCTATCTTGGTTTCCTTCCAAATTCTCTGGCTGCCTGTTCTCTAGTTCCTTTGTAGGTTTCCCCTTCTCTATCATCTCTCACTTAGTTGTGATTCAGTCCTCAGCCCTCATCTTTTCTCACTCTGCATTCTCTCCGTGGGTTATTTCATCCATTTCCTTGGTTTCGACTATGAATTAATTATATGTGGTGACTCTCAGATCTGTATCTCCGACCCAGATCTCTCTCCAACTGGCTTTAGGAATCTTTGATCAGATGTTTCAGAGGCACTTTAAATTCCAAACAAAAACTGAAATCATCATCTTGTCCCCAACATCTATACTTCCTCCTGAAGTCTTTGTCTTAGTGGATGGTGCCACTCACCATCCACCCAGTTACTGAGGTCAGAAATCTGGGAATGGGGACTTCCCTGGTGGTCCAGTGGCTAAGGCTCTGCGCTCCCAATGCAGGGGGGCTGGGTTCGCCCCCTGGTCAGGGGACTAGATCCCACATGCCTCAAGTAAGTGTTTACATGCCACAACTAAAAAAAAATATCCCGCATGCGGCAACGAAGATACCACGTGCCACAACTAAGACCCAGTGCAGCCAGATAAATAAATATTAAAAAAAAAAAAATCTGGGAATCAATGAGGACTTCCCTCTTTTCTCATCTTCCATATCCAAATACTTAGGAAATCCTATTGACTTTACCACCTAAATATCTCTCGAATATTCCTTTTTCTTTTCCATTCCCATTTCTTCTGCTTAGTTTAGGCCTTTATCTCTTGTTCGTTTTCCAGATTGCTGCCACAGCCAACCTCCTCATTGCTTTTGCTGCCTGTCCATCTTGCCCTCTCCTTAGTCTCCCTTCTAAACAGAATTTCTCCCTACCACAGAATTTCTCTTTCTAAAATGCAAGTATAATGTAAACAACACACACACACACACACACACACACACACACACACACACACACACCACATACTTACTTATGCACAGAAAAGTTTCTGGAAGAATCTATAAATGGTGGTTAATTGAAGAGAGAGGAGCTGGATGTCTGAGGTGGAATGAAGACTTTTATTATATTTTTTTGTACTGATTCAAATATTATTTTACTATATATGAGTTACTTTTATTATATAAAAACTAGTTTTTAAAAATGACTTCTCTATACTTTGACCGAGAAATTCTACATCTAAAAGTTTATCCTATTCTTGTACATACACGTGAGCAAAAGTGACATATGTACATGGATATGATATAACCTAAATGACTATAAATACTATAATGGCTAAGTACAAAAATAGTACAGACATACAATGAATTTCTATGCTGTCATGAAGAATGATGTGCTTTGTACTATGTACCTCTGTGTATTAATGTTCATGAACATGCAAAAGAGCATATTCTATGATATACCACTTGTATATCACAGAACATCTCTGAAAGATTTTTTAATAGACTTAAACAGTAGTTGCTTCTAGGGAGGGACAAGGGGACAAGGGATATCTCTTATGTAGCATGGGAGGAAGCTTACTTTCACTGGCTTATAGTGTTTGAATTTTATACCATGTTTATGTATTAATCTATGCAAAATTTTTTAAATGCATATAATTTTAATAGGTAATATAATCCATTTCATGAAAAGAGGCACAATTCACTTGGATTGTCCTATACTGACTGGAAGCTATCTTGCTTCTCCAAGCTTCTTTATCACTCATTCTTTGCAGATACACAGTTTTATGCAAAATGAAGGAAGGTTATACTAGTAATGGTTTTAGTTTTGTATTCCCTGATAGGCTGGCTAAATATGGTTTTCTACATTGGTATACATGGTGTTTCTGAAGATATACTGGTCACTCCTCTTACCCTCTCTTCCAAGTTCACAAGCACGTGATCTCTGTATTGTACTGATAAGCTCTTCAAAACACATAACATGCCCCTTAATTAGGACTTATTTATGAATCAGAACAATTCCAAACCTGTATGTTAAAATTAAACATTACTCCCCTATCGAAAATCCTTCCAATCCTGTTCATTGCCTTTAGGATAAATTCTAAGCTTCTATTAATATCTATTATTATTAAAAGTCTTACTCCTGCCCTACCTATTCATCCCGAAAACTTGCTAGTCCGCTCTCCTCCAGTTCTTTGCTTTGTCTTGTTGAATAACCTGCAGTAACCTGAATGTGTCCTACTTCTCAAGCCCCCATACTTTTACACATGTAGTTTATTCTGCCCCCAAATTCCTTTTTTCCACCCGCAGTCAACCTACTGACTGGTTACCCCTGAGTTCCAGCAGCCTGTGCTTTGTCACATGCTTTAGGAATCGGCTTATTGCTCATTTGTTTCTTCCCACACACTGTAAACTCATTGAGAACAGCAACATCTTGCTCATCGTCACAGCCCCAGTGCCTCAAGTCATTCAATATGTGTTTGAATGAATTTGGGGGAGTAAATGCTAAGATTGCATACATAGGGGAATAGGGTTTAACAGCCAGGGAGAGGAATTTGGATAATTACAAATAAGGAACCACTGTTCCTTGTGCAAGGGAATGACGTGACAAAATGGACTGGGAGAGAGAGAGGCTGGAGGGGGAGAGATTAGATAGTCAGATGTTGGGAGCAATTTGGGTATAAAGAAATGAGGACTAATATTAGGGCTGTGGCCCTGGGATGGGTAGGGA
>NW_006798649.1:4562-12329 GCF_000442215.2 Lipotes vexillifer | reverse complement strand
AGGGAAAGCCTAGGGGGAAACTGGTTTGGGGAGAAGGAGAGTTTATAGGCAGAAACAGGCAATAATAGTAATAGCTACCATTTACTGAACATCTGTACCATGTACATGCTAAGTGTTTTACAGGCCTGGGTGGACCTTGAGCTTTTGCTGAGAGTTTAACAATGCCCCTCCCCCAGTGCATCTGTTTGCTTTTGGGGTTTGATTGCTGTGGTTGGTGGATTCTGGTGGAATCCCTTGTATCTTTCTGCAGCCATGAATTTATTTAGAAACTAATCCATCCCACAAAACAGAGGGTACAGGAACTCTGACCCCACTGAGATTTAAGGTTACAAAAACATGACTGATGGGACTTCCCTTGTGGCACAGTGGTTAAGAACCTGCCTGCCAATAAAGGTGACACAGGTTCTATCCCTGGTTCGGGAAGATCCCACATGCCACGGAGAAACTATGCCCATGCACCACAACTACTGAGCCTGTGCTCTAGAGCCCACAAGCCACAACTACTGAGCCCGTGTGCCGCAGCTACTGAAGCCCACATGCATAGAGCCTGTGCTCCACAACAAGTGAAGCCACTGCAATGAGAAGCCCATGCACTGCAACGAGGAGTAGCTCTCACTCGCCACAACTAGAGAAAGCCCAGGCGCAGCAACGAAGACCCAAGGCAGCCAAAAAAATAAATAAAATTAAATAAATAAACGTAAACAAACAAACAAACAAAAACAGCATGACTGATGAATGGGGAAGGCCCAGGCAAAGCAAGTTTTCAGGAAAGGACAATCAGATTCCTAACAGGAAAATCCCTACAGGGTAAAATGGACTTGGGCCAGTAATGTAAATTCAATTCAAAGGTCTAAGGGGGAGTCCCTTTGACAGTGTACTGAGCGGTGGTGACTCTGGAGGAGTGTATGCATGTGAATTGAGGAGTGTATGCATGTGAATTGAATGAGCTTACCACTTGCAGAGCCAGGCAGTTTTGCCTTGGGTTTAGTCGAAATGGAGTATGTTTCCTCCCATTTCACTAAAGTTGTGCTGTCTGTGGAAACCTAGAGAGGTCTAAACTAAGGTCTTTAGGACTCAGTAGACTAGGGTTTTATTCCTTCAGGATTTCTGGGGTGTAAGCCAAGAAACTGATACCAGTGCCGTTGATGGATTTCTAGCTCTACTGAGTGGTGGATCTGTGGTTCCATTATTAGCAGTGGCAGCAGGTGCCTGGCTGCCCATGCTGGGGCAGGGGCCAGAGGGCATGAATGACTTGGTCAGAGTGGTGTCTCTGAGGGGCGGTCAGGGACCAGAAATTGGGCCCAGCTCAAAGTGTATTTTAGTCTCCTTTTCACCAATGGGCTGAAGTAACAAGCAGTAATCAGGCCTATTTATGGACATATAGGCGTCATGGGGATTCTCAAAAGCAGGAGCAGAAAGTAACCCCTGGAAAAGGCTGTAGCTTCTTATTTGTCAAACAGGTAGAGACTCAGCAACACCTGGAGTGTTGTTAGGAATACAATTGTCAGACCTACTGAATAAGAAAAACTGTATTTTAACAAGCCCTCCAAGTGATTCAAATAAATATTAAAGTTTGAGAATTACTGATAGAACACCACTGCAAAAGTAAAATCATTTATACTGAGAAAGACAAACACTGTGTTAACTGAAAAAACAAGTGCACAACCTAAAAGTTGAGAATTATGTTTTATTTGGCAGACTTACTGAGGACTTAAACCTGGGATACAGCCTCTCAGATAGCTCTGAGAGACTGTTCCAAGGAGGAAAGAGAGGAGCCAGTATATATAGGAGTTTTTGCTGGAAAAAAACCCACCATGTATTCAAACATCAAAAGATTACTGCCATCTCAAGTAATGATTTTAGTACCTTTCTATGTATGGGAAGATGCAAGAGTCTGGGCTCATTGAAATTATTCTTTTGATATGCATTTTAACTATCTAGGGCCAGTATCCTGTTTTTCTCCATCCTGAATTCCCCTCAGGTTGCACCATCAGGGGCTGCTGCAGTAGCTGATGGTTTTATGGCTGCAACATCCTTTGTTTACTGAAATGGCAGGCGACATTCTTTTTCCACGGTGTGTGATATCACTTATATGTGGAGTCAAAAAAATAAAAGAAACTAGTGATTATAACAAAAAAGAAACAGACTCACAGATGTAGAGAACAAACCAGTGGGGAGAGGGAAAGGGGGAGGAGCAAGATAGGGGAAGGGGACTAAGAGGTACAAACTACTATGTATAAAATAATTAAGCTACAAGGATAAATAGTACAACACAGGGAATATAGCCAAACTTTATAATAACTATAAATGGAGTATAACCTTTAAAAATTGTGAATCACTATGTTGTACACCTGAAATCTATATATCGTACATCAACTATACCTCAGTTAAAAAAAAGTAAAATCATTTGAACTCAGGCTAACGACAACTTAGATATAGACTCTATAATCTATAATCCTCAGAACAACCCATTTGACTGACAGAGAAACTGAAGTCACTATGAGCTCTATGTTGGCAAATCCAAAGAACATCTCCATGCCCCTTCTCACTCAACCTCTCAGCATCGTTGGCCATGGATGACCACTACTTCTTGGGAACACTCTCTTCACATGGCTTCTATGACAACACACTCTCATAGTCTTCCTCCTATGGCATCAGGCAATCAGTCTCTCTTCCTGGCTCTTTTCTCCAACTTTCAAATTATAGAGCTCCAAAACTGGGACTTGCATCTCCTCCTTTCCTCTATCCTGATTCTCTCCCTAAGGGACCACTTCCCCTTCCATGGCTTTAAATACTGTCTACGGGCTTGTGACTCCCTAAACTCCAAACTTTCATCTAATTACCTACTTCACATCTCTACTCGGCTCTCTAAAATATATCAAACATAATATATTCAAAGCAGAGCTCTTAATTCCCCACTCCGAAACTTGTTTCTCCTCAGTCTTCCCCACCACAGCAAATGACATACCATCTACTCATCATCTATTTGCTTAGGTCCCAAACCCAGGAGTCATCCCTGATATCCTCTAAGACTAGTATAACTGTTGAGAATATAGACTCTGCCAAAGGCAAAGGTTTCCTGAAGAACTTTGCATCGAAGGTGGTGCCTTTTCCCACAATTAAGAGATCAAGGATTTTTGGTAAAAAGAATGGTAAAAAATTTGCCCCAAATGTTGGCTGTCAACTTTCATACTAGATCAAGCAGATTTTTCAACTGTGAGGTAGCCCAGGGCCATCCAAGGCCCCATAAATTGGCATCCAGATAAGTCTTTGCCTATGAAACAAGATAATATTTGTGAAAGTGCCTACTACAGTGCTTCAGGAAGTGTGATGGTGAAGAGGGCTTGGGACTGCTCAGACATACCCCAAGACTGCAGGACAGATCTACCAGCAGTTGGTTTTCTAAGCCCTCAGACCCATCCATGTATTGCCAAAGTGTCATGTGGGACAGTGAGCATCAGATGACTTATTCAGTGTTGATGGGGTCTCTGCTGATTGAATCTGATGGACTGACTGATACATGAAGAGTCTTCTCTTCCCCCATCATCCAGACCTGAACACAGGCTAACTGTGCAAAGGCATAAAACAGGCTCTCTTCCTTACATGGGCTTCTGGGAGTTGATTAAGGGTTAATTAATTAATTATTTTTGTTTGTTTTAAGAACTGCTTGGTATCCCTGGGCACACAGACAGTACAACATAATAGGGCTTAAGATATATAAAAAAGAGCCAAACAAAAAGTTTTAATTCTCTAATTAATTAAGAGGCTAAGCCTGTTGAGAATAGCATTAAAAAAAATCAACACTGGCGCAAACCTTAGTGAGGTGGCCAGATGAATGTGTTTATGCTGACCTTTGGCTAACAGAGTGGCTGTAACTAACTGAAGATGAACTATAGCTTGTCAGCTCAGTGGTTCTCAACCTTTCTATGTAACATCCCAACCATCACATTTCAATGAATATTATCAAACCTGCTTTAATCCTGGGAGAAACTATATTTGACAGAAGATACAAGAGACTCCAGGGCTTCCCTGGTGGCGCAGCGGTTGAGAATCCGCCTGCTGATGCAGGGAACGTGGGTTTGTGCCCTGGTTCGGGAGGATCCCACATGCCGCGGAGCGGCTGGGCCTGTGAGCCATGGCCACTGGGCCTGCGCATCTGGAGCCTGTGCTCCGCAACGGGAGAGGTCACGACAGTGAGAGGCCTGCATACCGCAAAAATTAAAAAATAAATAAATAAATAAAAAGAGACTCCAGAATGAACTCTGTATAAGGCTGAATAAGCCAGAACATTTTTCTTTTTAATCAAATAACTCAAACATAAAAAATAATAAAGGTGAAGCTTCTGGTTCTTTCCAAGATGGAATAAGACCACTACATCCTCCGTCTCCTATGGATTCAGCTAATAACTCTGGACACAACATGAAAAGCAACTACATGAGGATCTGGAAAGTAAACAAAAGAAGATAAATTGTCAAGAGAAGTCAAAACTTAGAGAAATGAGCCATACAGATGTGAATTTTTTGTTTTTTAAAAAAATTTCCTCCTTTTTCTCATAGCTTTGACCGGAGGGCAGGTACCAGTTGTAACACTGTGTGGTGGTGGCAGAAGAGGCTAAATTTGTAGTAGAAACCCCATCTTTCTAAAAAGAAGAAACAGGAAAAGAGGATTGAAGAGAGTATGTGTATGTGATCCTCATTTTTTTCCTCTCTTACCTTTTCTTTGAAATGGGGCCCTAGTTGTGGAAATGGGGAACAAAGCTGTACTTTGATGGTAATGTAGGCAATTAAAATTTCAGTTAAAATTCTATCTGGCCAGAGGAACTGGAAAATGTGGCCCTGAGGGCCTGAGAGTGTGAGAGGACTCATGAGGAGGAGAGAACTGGAGAAGGGATCACTTAATTCTGTGTATGAACCTATACATGTCATGGGCTGATGTTGAACTATGCTTGCATGGGACAGACTGAAATCAGTACAGCAAAGGCTTTGAGAACTGAACTGAGATTGAAACTACTGCCCACAGAAGATGAAGCAGAACTAGCAGTCTGACCCTAACTAGGTTGATTGTCTGCTATAATGAAAAAAAATCAACATTCTTAAGAGGATTTTAACTGGACCCAGACCTTATATAGCATATTAAAAATGCCTAGCATATAATCTAAAATTACTTTACATAAAAATAAAAGGTAAGTGTGATCAGTTCTCAAGGGACAATTAACAAATGTCAACCACAAGATGACCCAGATGTTGGAATTATCACACAGACTTTAAAACAGCTATGGTAACTATGCTTCATGAGCTAAAGGTAAACATACCTGAAGTGAATAGAAAGATAGAAGTTCTTGGAAGAGAAATTAAAACTGTAAAAAAGAACCAAATAGAAAATTTTTGAAACTGAAAAAATATAGCACATGAAATTTAAAAATTCATTTGATGGGCTAACAGCAGAAGGGAGATTATAAAAGAGAGAATTAATGAACCTGAAAATAGATCAATAGAATGTATTCAATCTGAAGAACAAAGAGAAAAACAGGATGAAAAATGAACAGTATCTCAGCTTTCTGTGGAATAAAAAAATTTTCTTAATTGTAACATTTATGACATTGGAGTTCCAAAGAAGAGGAAAGACAGATTGATGCAGAAATATGTTAGAAGAAATAATAGGTTAAAACTTCCCAAATTTAATGAAAGATATACATTTGCAGATTCAAGAAGCTTGGTGAACCCCAAACAGGAAAAACGAAAACAACAACAACAACAACAAAAACCCCAAAACCCCCAACCGCACACATGAAGACACATCATAATTAAACTGCTAAAAACAAAATATAAAGAAAATTCTTGAAAGCAGCTAGAGAAAAATGAAATATAGTGGACACAGAGATGAACAATTATTTGAATTACAGCAGATTTCTCATCAGAAATGTTACTGAGTCCAACTCTGTACTGCTTGTTGCACAACAGCCCAATAAATCAAGAGATGATGTGTTGGGGCAAAGAATAACAATTTAATTCAGTAAGCCAGCAGACAAAGAATATGGTGGACTAGTGTCCCAAAGAACCATCTTACCTGAGTTAGAATTCAGGCTTATTTTATACTAAAAGGGGAGGGGGTGAAGTTGGTTACTGCAAACTTCTTAGTGCTGGAACCCTTGTTCTTGCAGCTGTCCACCTAGGTCTGGTCAAAATGTTCCTATAAACCTCCAACAAGGCAAATGTTATTCTCTGTTCTGCAACTTTTTAAAGGAAAAGTGTTATACCTTTAAAGGTCAGAGCCTTGAGAATGGACTATCCTGTATATTTCAGGCTATAGGCAACATTCTTTTGCAAAAGGTGCAAAGCCAGCATGACTAAGCACAGGCAACAGAGGACAAAGGTTAGAGCATATTGAATAGATAAAATTTGGAGTCAGGTTTGCTCATCTCTGTTACAGAAACTGTGGAGGCTAGAAAACAGTGGAACAAAATCTTTAAAGTACTAAAATATCTGTCAACCCAGAGTCCTACATTCAACAAAAATATTCTTCAGTAATGAAGGCTAGATAAAGACATTTTTGGGAACTCCCTGATGGTCCAGTGGTTAGGACTTGGTGGTTTCACTGCCGTGGCCCAGGTTCAATCCCTGATCAGGGAATTAAGATCCTGCAAGCTGTGCGGTACAGCCAAAAAAAAAAGACATTTTCAAATGAAAGAAAATTTGTCATCAACGGACATATTCTAAAAGAACAGGAAGAAAGGAAGTCTTCAAGCTTAAGGGAAACAATGGTAGAGGGAAACTTGGAAATTTAAGAATAAAGGAAGACCAACAGGAGTGGTAAATAGCTAGGTAAATATAAAAGTCTACTTTTTGTCTCTCATGTTTCTTTAATATATATGACTGAGTGAAAGCAAAAACAATATCATTGTCTGCTGGAGTTTTCAAATGTTCCTGTAATACATATGACAGCTATAATATAAAGGAGAAAGGGTAAAGAGGCCTATATGGTTAAAAGCTTCTACATATTATTTGAGATAGTAAAATATTTACTCTGAGTAAACTGTGAAAAGTTAGATATATATACTGAATGTCCTAGAGCGACCCCTAGAATAAAAATCCAAAACAATATAGCCAAAAGGCCAATAGATAAAGTAAAATAATAAAAAATATTCAAATAATCAAAAAGAAAGCAGAGCAGTGGGGGACAAAAACAGCAAAAGAAATTGAAAGGAAAAGCAGAAAACAAATAATAAAATGGTAACCCTAAATCCAATAATATTAATAATTATATTACATGTACATTGTCTAAATATACCAATTAAAAGGCAGAGATTGTCAGACTGTATTTTAAAAAGACCACATCACGGTTGCACAACATTGTAAATTGTACTAAATATCACTGAATTGTTCACTTTAAAAGTGTTAATTTTATATTATTATATTTCATTTCAATAAGTGATTTCTTAAAATTACCACAACATACGCTACATACAAATACAATTGACTTTTGAACAATGAGGAGGTTGATCCTTATATAACTTAGAGTGGCCCTGCGTATCCATGTATTCAACCAACCACAGACCATGTATTTACTATTGAAAATTATCTGCATATAAGTGGACTCATGCAGTTCAAACACACATTGCTCAAGGGTCAACTGTAACCCACTTTAAAGACACAGATAGGTTAAAAGTAAAAGTATAGAAAGGGATATAATCTGCAAACACTAATCAAAAAGAAAGCTGGCAGGGCTTCCCTGGTGGCGCAGTGGTTGGGAGTCCGCCTGCCGATGCAG
>NW_006798649.1:0-4438 GCF_000442215.2 Lipotes vexillifer | reverse complement strand
GAGAACTGGCGCACAGTTTAGTTAATGCTGTGTTGACCTACAGTGGTTATGTGCAGCCCTGAGACTCTTTGGGGAAGAAAGAAGAGAGTCTACTAAAGACAAAAAAAAAAAAAAAAAAAAGCTGGCAGGAGAAAAGGAATGGCTCTCCCTTACAGATAAATGCCAGTTAATAAATGTAGAGGGAATGAAGGAAATAGAAAATTATCATTATGAGATGACTGTATTAATTGTCACTGACAAGATTCACCAATAGATGCTAAAATTAATGGGAGAAAATTTGAGGAGCAATTAGGTATGTGAATAGTTTCAATGTATCTTCCCCCAGATATTTATTTATTACAAAGCAGAAAATAGTCAATTTTCAGTGGAGAAATCTTGCAGACACCACCTAAATCAAATGATCAAGTTAGACATCACCAGTAATAAGACATATTGACATCATGTACCTGCAGATTTAATGTACTGATAAGGGCACATCATGGTGAAAGATGTAAAACCTCAATCTAATGATGAGAAGACATCAAACACAAATCAAGGAATACTTTACAAAATAACTGACAGGTACTGTTCATTTAAAGTGTCAAAATCATGAAAGACAAGGCAAGAATGATGAACTTCCACAGACTGGAGAAGCCTAAGAAGATATACAATTAAATGTTCTGTGGGATCCTGGAATGGATCCTGGAACAGAAAAAGGACATTGGCCAAAAGCTAATAAAAGTCAAATAAAGTGTACAGCTTAGTCAGTAATCTTGTACCAAGGTTAACTTCTCAGTTTTTATCGTCATATCACAGTTACGCAAGATGTTAACGTTAGGGAATGTTGGATGAAGGATATGTGGGAAATCTCTGTATTATTTTTGGAATTTTTCTGTAAGTCTAAAATTACTTCAAAATAAAAAGGGTTAAACATTTTTTAAGTGAAAGAAAGGTAAGAAAGAACGAAGGAAGGGTAGAAGGAAGGAAGGAAGGAAGCGGGGTAGGTAGTGGCTATATTAATGTCAGATAAAGTAGACTTCAGAACAAGGAATATTACCAGCAATAAAGAGGGACATTAAATAATGACAAGAGTCAATTCAATAAGAAGACATAACAGGGGCTTCCCTGGCGGCGCAGTGGTTAAGAATCCGCCTGCCAATGCAGGGGACACGGGTTCGAGCCCTGCTCCAGGAAGATCCCACATGCCGCGGAGCAACTACGCCTGTGCGCCACAACTACTGAGCCTGCACTCTAGAACCCTCGAGCCACAACTACTAAGCACATGCACCACAACTACTGAAGCCCTCACACCCAGAGCCTGTGCTCTGCAACAAGAGAAGCCTGCACACCACAACGAAGAGTAGCCCCCACTCGCCGCAACTAGAGAAAGCCTGTGTGCAGTAATGAAGACCCACAGCAGCCAAAAATAAATAAATAAAACTAAATTTAAAAAAAAGAAGACATAACAGGGCCTCCCTGGTGGCACAGTGGTTGAGAGTCCGCCTGCCGATGCAGGGGATACGGGTTCGTGCCCCGGTCCGGGAGGATCCCACATGCCGCGGAGCGGCTGGGCCCGTGAGCCACGGGCGCTGAGATTGCGCGTCTGGCAACGGGAAAGGCCACGACAGTGAGAGGCCCACATATCACAAAAAAAAAAAAAAAAAAGAAGACATAACAATCCTAAACGTGCATGCAGCTAACAACAGAGCTTCAAAATACATGAAGACAAAATGGGTAGAACTTGAAAGGATAGAGAAATTCACAATTACATTTGAAGATTTCAACACTCCTCTCTGAGTAGTTGATAGAACCAGTAGAAGGAAAATCAATAAGGATATGTATGACCTAAACAACATTATCAACCAATTTGACATAACTGGCATTTTCAGAGCATTCCACTCAGCAGCAGATGAATATGTATTTTTTGTGTGAGAGATTCTGCAAAATTAGAACACACTTAGAGACTTATGCCTTTATCTGAGATTATCAAGAACACATACCTCTTATAGGGAATCAGGGTTAGCCAGGACACCTGTGACAAACCCAAGCTTTTGTCAGAGATTCTAAGTATCTAAGTGTAAGCTACTCAGGGATTTTAAAATAAATTTAGCCAACTGGAAACCTCCCCTGATGTGTCTGCCTGGTATCTCCCAGGACATTGGTGGCTCTACATGGTTGCTTTCTGCTTTGATGTTTGCTGTGATTTCCAGGAAAGGAAGCACCTCCACTAAATTAATACACTGTCTGGTACATAATCTAAATCAGTTTATCAGGAAACCAGCAAATGTGCCAGGCCTAGCAGCCATCTTCCTACTCTCATTTTTTCTTTTAAAACACAGATGTGTGTGTATGCCTATGTGTGCACATATCATTTTACTTTTCTGAATCTTATAACAGAGCTTCAGATGCTATCAGCTTCATCTATCATCAGATATGTTAATCTGTTATGTAGTTGTGGTAGACAAAATAATGTCCCTCCCAAAGATGGTCATGTCTCAGTCCTTGGCATCTGTGAATATGTTACCCCATGTGGTAAAAAGGACTATGTGATGTGACTAAATTAATAATTTTGAGATGGGGAAATTATCCTGGATTATCTGAGTGGGCCCAATGTAATCACAACCCTTCGGAGTATTTTAAACATCAGATCATGTTTAAAAACATTCTGTAGGGAATTTCCCAGTGGTCCAGTGGTTAGGCACTTTCACTGCCTGGGACTGGATTCAATCTCTGGCCGGGGAACTAAGATCCTGCAAGCTGCATGGCACCGTCAAAAAATAGGAGATACAACAACAGAAACAGGGCTGGAGTGTGTGCTCTGAAGATGAAGGATAAAGGCCATGAGCCATGGAATGCAGTCAGTCTCTAGAAGCTGAAAAAGGCAAGGAGCCTCCTGAAGGAATGTAGTTCTGCCGATACCCTGGTTTTAGTCCTGTGAGACTCATTTCAGACGTCTGACTTCCAGAACTGTAAGATAATAAATTTATGTTGTTTTAAGTCACTAAGTTTATGGCCTCATAAAACTAATACAGTAGTCAAATTTATCAATCTTTCTCTTTATAGCTTTCTAAGTTTGGGTTCATGTTTAGAAAGACCTTTGCCACTCTGAGATTATAAACCTTTTCCCCATGTCTCATTTGAAACTTCCATGGTTTTAGATTTTATTACTTTAATAGATTGACTAATTAAAGGAACCAGCCAGAGGTCTGTATCTTGTACTGATATACTAGAAGAAGGAAACATAGATGGAAGAGTCTATCTGTTTGATCTTTGGACTGGGCCTGTCTTTCTCTATAGGAATCTGCTAGCGTAGGTAGGGATGGTCATTTATTGTCTGTCTAGCTGACACTGAAGCCTGCAAATCTTAGGCTTGGGGCATGGAGTGCTGGGGAGAGTGAAGGACTGAGGGAGCCAGAGCTCTCCCTGTGAGAAAGGATGTGTTTCTTGAGGTTGGAGTGGGGAAGACGAATGTCCCATATTCCCGTAAAGAGACTCAGTACTTTCTTTGGGGGTGGCAAATTATGCTCAGAGACTGAGATTGTTCTTGTTAAATATTTTATTTTTTTATTTTTTATTTATTTATTTATTTATTTTTTTGCTGTATGCGGGCCTCTCACTGCTGTGGCCTCTCCCGTTGCGGAGCACAGACTCCGGACGCGCAGGCTCAGCGGCCATGGCTCACGGGCCCAGCCACTCCGCGGCACTTGGGATCTTCCCAGACCGGGGCACGAACCCGTGTCCCCTGCATCGGCAGGCGGACTCTCAACCACTGCGCCACCAGGGAAGCCCTAAATATTTTATTTAACACAGGTTCACTGCGGGAATTACAATGATTTCACAAGCCAATAGCATACAGGATAGTGTCTCTTAATAAGCCAGTAAAGAAACAACATACACCAAACCAATGATAGATTGCTCCAGGCAAGGGGAGATGAAAAGAATAAAGTCCAAATTTAGTTGAGGGAATACCTTTTTTACGAGCTTTGATTTCTTGGAAGAGTTGACATCCGACGCCAGGGCAAAAATAAAAGTCCCTGGTTGCTAAAGCACGTTGCTAGGGAACGATGGTGGTTGTGTTGGCAGGCTGGCTGATCTCCCAGCAGTTGGTCACCACTGCCAATAAAGAAGTTGCCTTTACCAAAGCAGGGGCCAATGCCCCAAGGTCTTTGGAGAACTAGGTTAATAAAGAGTAGCTCTGCCCAGACAAAAATCTCGGTACTCATAGTCTAAATGTTCCCTGGCCATAGTTCCTTCTCCACATCTTCTACGGAAAAACCCCCTTCCGGATCCCTCAGCCACTAAGCTACTGACTGCTTATCAACAACAGATGAGATGATGACATCCTGACACAGCTTACTTCATTCTCATATGAAAACAACTTTACTTCTAAAAACAACATTTTGGGCTTCCCTGGTGGCGCAGTGGTTGAGAGTCCGCCTGCCGTTGCAGGGGACACGGG
>NW_006798647.1:0-207 GCF_000442215.2 Lipotes vexillifer | reverse complement strand
CACTCACTAAGATGCTATGGGCCTGATGACGTTGATTTCATTGCTGTCTGATATTCCATGGCATGTAAAGTGGCACAACTTAGCGATCCAGTTTTTCATTTCGTGGATATTTAACTTGTACCATGGACGAGGTACCTATAAAGTGGGCAGCCCCAAACTTCGGGGTGGCTCTGTCTTTTTTATTTCTGTTTCCCTAAGCCTAGTGCC
>NW_006798646.1:0-267 GCF_000442215.2 Lipotes vexillifer | reverse complement strand
TTCCCTGGTGCCGCAACTAAGGAGCTGGAGAGGCACAACTGAGGAGCCCGCAAGCCGCAACTAGGGGGGCCGGCGCAACCAAATAAATAAATAATAATTTTTTTTAAAAAAAAAGGAGTACTTGGAAATGAAGAGCTTCTATTTCAATACAAACTTATCTCTTCTTGCTTCCTTTATTTATCTCTGCCATTCGGAAGCAGTGCGAGCTTGATATTGCCTTTGCTATAGACAATACAAGGAAATGTAAAATCATCGCCTCATGATCCT
>NW_006798645.1:0-294 GCF_000442215.2 Lipotes vexillifer | reverse complement strand
TGACGTATCAACAACAAAATGATAACTCAAAGGTGCACCAGAATCATTTTTATATTCTTGGAACAAATTGTTTAAAACCAAACCCCAGAACTAATTTACTCCAATATTAGGCAAAATTCTAACAAGCTTGTTAATATGGCTTATCCATCTTTGGAATAATAAAAGTAACAAAGTACATTTATAGATAGATTATTAGAGGTAGTCTCGGAAACCGTGGCAAAAGGAGAAAGCCATGGGGCTTCCCTGGTGGCGCAGTGGTTGAGACTCCGCCTGCCGATGCAGGGGACACGGGTT
>NW_006798644.1:0-546 GCF_000442215.2 Lipotes vexillifer | reverse complement strand
TTACGGATACATATAGATACATAGGTTTTTAGATTCCTACCAGTCAGGTCTATTGCTATGCATCGAATATGGGGTGTTGAGTCCATTTCATGGAGCAAGGCGTAGATCTTGTCTATTACGTATTAGGCTTCTGGAACGGTATCTGTGCTGATTTCAATCTCTGGTTTTATGCAGCAGCCCCACTCAGCTTTCCCCTTACGCAAGTATAAGTTTGTTTTGTAAATGAGAGACTCTCTTCTGTTTTGTAATTCCTTCCACGTGTAGAAAAGTTTACAATCCGTGTATTAGTGATACCGTATGATGTTTCTTTTTCCGTGTGACTTATTTCACTTGGAATCATCGTACCGAAATCAAATCACTAAGATGCTACGGGCCAGATGACCTTGATTTCATTGCTGACTGATATTCCATGGCACGTAAGTGCCGCAAATTGACGATCCATTTTTTCCTTTCGTGGGTATTTAACTTGTACAGAGGACGAGTTTCCTGTAAAGAAGGCAGCCCCACACTTTGGGGTGGCTCTGTCTTTTTGATTTCTGTTTCCCT
>NW_006798643.1:0-223 GCF_000442215.2 Lipotes vexillifer | reverse complement strand
CTTTGATGGGATGCCAAAGCCTTTATTGGGACCCTTAACAGACAGGACAACAAAGTGCTCCCACAGGATCCAGCAGGCACCCACTTGAGTAACAGAAAAAGTCTGTCCGTCATCTAGGTCCAACAACTCATCATGTGAGGCTGACAGGCCCCGTCTACCGCATTCCTGTCAGCAGCGGAGCAAACGGTCTGTGCGATAGGTCCAGTCCAACCAGGAGCCTGTG
>NW_006798642.1:0-207 GCF_000442215.2 Lipotes vexillifer | reverse complement strand
GGTGATTGAGACTGTTCGCAACCAGGAGCGCATGCAGGGAGTTGGTCAAAGCAGGCCGAATCCACACTCTAACAATGAGATCCGGTGAACCTCCAGTGATGCATTCCGTTGAAGAATTCACAGCGGAGGAACTGCACGGCGGCGACCCTCTACGGATCTTCCCTCTACGTAAAGCCTCTCTTCCCATGACAAACAAGCAACTCACGA
>NW_006798641.1:0-3006 GCF_000442215.2 Lipotes vexillifer | reverse complement strand
CCCCCCACACCCCCACACACACCCAGTCTGTGGAAAAATTGTCTTCCAGGAAACCAGTCCCTGGTGCCAAAAAGGTTGGGGACCACTGCTGTACACTATCTCCAGTAGTGCTGTCAGTTACTGTCCTTATACTAGTGAGTCATAAACCCATATTACAAGCCCTAACGTCTCTCCTGAGCCATATAACCATTTCCACTTGGATGTCCTGTAAGCAATTCCAACTTGACCGTCATCTTACCTCCAAATTCTATTCTTCCTCGTTTATTTTCCATTTCAGTAAATGGAGCCACTGTTAATCCAGCATCCCCAAGCCAAAATACTGAGTAAACAACCTTTGACTTCTCCTGTATCCTCCTCTCCCCATCTACCCAAATTCCTTCAGTACTTTATATTGTCCTGAGGGTGGAAATGATGTCTTACAAGTCACCACCTGGTGTCTGTCATCTCACCTTCCTCTTCGCTCATCTTTCCCCTTACACTCTCTACGCCAGTTTCTCTAATGAAAGTACAGAGACAAAGAGTATGAAGAACTTTTCTTTGGGGCAAGGCATCATTCTCTTAAAATTTCAATAGAAAGTCCACTTCCTGTGCTGATTGATGCTGACAGTAGGTCACACGTTTAATTTGGATGATGTAATGTTCTTATATCATACTTTGTGGAAATTGGTCATGAGAAGGTACATTAACAACTCTTGCAGGCTCTCAGAACTGCCAGATCTTAGTGGAAAGATAGAGTTCGAATTTTATGGATTTGGGATCTTTATCCAGAGGATAAGTTTTACTTTCTTAGGTGGGCACAATACCCCAGAAATGTACCAGTCATTAGCGCTAGGATTTCAAACCTGGTAGATTCTCTGCATCAAGCACAGAGAATGTGTGGATCAAGAAAGCTCTGGGCATTTGAACCCATGTTGTTCTGTAGATTCATCAGAGCACAGTTGTTTTGGTTCCCATGTGGAAAAGGATTCAAAAAAGTAAAAATAGCACTAAAAATGGTAGTCTAGCTGACTCCAGTTTATCAACTGGATGATATCAATAGGAGTAAAAGGCAGGCACCTGGTTGTAGAACAGGTATGTGACTGGAAGAATAATAGACTCCCAAAGATGTCCCTATCCTAATCCCCAAAACCTGTAGTGGAGAATGTTACCTTACTTGACAAAATGGATTTGCAGATGTCATTAAGTTACGTATCTTGAGATGGGGAGATTTTCTTTGATTGTAGGTGGGCCCAATGTAACGGGAAGCAGGATTTCAGAGCAGGACCCTATGATCCTTGCCCCCCCTCCACCATGTCCTCTGCCTGCCTTTTGTCTGTGGAGAAACTTTAGCCAAAGAATAATTTTAACCAGAGAAGTGAGAAAATGCGGAAACAGAGGAAAACCGTCAAAGGAGATCAAAAAATAATAGTTTAGTCATTAAGCATAGTCAAGGACCTTTAGTTCCGTCTCAAGGGCTGTAGATAATATTCTGAGCCATATCCTGGGAGCTGTCTTGTAGATACTGAAATCCCCACCAGGTGGAAGAAGGTAACTACCTGATGACCAGCCTGTAGCCATGACTTAAGCTGCCACGATTCCAAGAATTGGCCTCAAAGAAACAGAAACCAACCCTGGAACTGAAGATCAACTGTACCTACCACAATCAAGATGACGCTCGTCAGACCACTGATGACCAAATTCAAGATGACTGTCAGAGCTGACTGTACTGTTTCTGCATGTCGCCGCCTCCCTCTGCCTATAAAAGCTCTTGCCCACTGGTTGTAGGAGGGGGAGAGTCGGCATTTGGACAGGTGTCTGCCCTCCCCGCCCTCTGGATGCTGGCACCCAAAATAAAGCAAACTTTCCTTCCCACCAACCTGGCCTCTTTATTGGCTGTTGAGCGGCGAGCAGCCGGACCCCACTTTCGGTGACACTTGTAAGAGGAAGGCAGGGTTTCAGAGTAGGCGGAGGTATGACACCAGAAGCAGAGGTCAGAGTGATGTGAATACTAGCTTTGAACTTGGAAGCCAAAGACTGTGGGCAGTTTCTAGAAGCTGGAGAAGTCAAGGAACAAATTCTCCCCTAGAGCATCCCGAAGGAATGCAGCTTTGCCAGTTCTTTTATTTGAGGGCTTTTTATCATCAGAACTACAATTAATAAGTTTGTGTTGTTTAATTCACTCACTTTGTGGTAATCTGTTAACAACAACAGTAGAAAACTAACAGAATCAGTCACAAGAAGTCAGTCTTCATCTGCTACAGCATCATAAGTGGTCTTGAAAAACACCATAATGCCAGGCAGGCCCCGCAATAACAATCTCTGTCTCTCCAATGTTTACGCATTCCTATTTTACTGACATGCCCACTGGGAAAGAATTGGAAAGATACGCCTTCTCCCATCTCATGTGAAATTAGGATGCCCTCTATTGAGACAGATTAAACTGAATAAAATATGTTCTATTTCTTTGATGCCTCCCATTGGTGCAAGTCAAAAACAATAAACTAGTCAAGCGATACGTCCACTCTCATCTCTCCTCCTACTAATGCTAGCCTAGCCAGGATCCTGACCCAGGACTCAGCACTTCCTCTTCCTCAGAATTCCTGTTACCAATCTCCAGGCCCCAGAAAAAAAGAAATAGGCAAAGACTTCTGACAGAGAAACATGGCAGGAAGTTAAAGTGAGAAAGAAGGTGAGTGGGAGAAAAACAAGATAACGAGAAAAAGTGAAGATAGAAGAAAGAGCTTTTTTTTTAAATAAATTTATTTTATTTTATGTATTTATTTTTGGCTGCATTGGGTCTGCGTTGCTGAGCATGGGCTGTCTCTAGTTGCGGCGAGCAGGAGCTACTCTTCATTGTGGTGGCTTCTCTTGTTGTGGAGCAGGGGTCTAGGTGCGTGGGCTTCAGTAGTTGTGGCTCATGGACTCTAGAGCGCAGGCTCAGTAGTTGTGGCGCATAGGCTTAGCTGCTCCACGGCATGTGGGATCTTCCCGAACCAGGGCTCGAACCCGTGTCCCCTGCATTGGCAG
>NW_006798640.1:0-211 GCF_000442215.2 Lipotes vexillifer | reverse complement strand
GCCAGGGCAGCTGACTTAAAGCCTGCGTCCCTCAGCTGCAGGACGAGACCAACTTTGGCGGTGGACGGGTTCGCTCCAAGCCAGCACTGCTGTTCAGGAAGAGCTTCCAGTAGCACCTTAGTGCAGGGGGACTTGGTCCCTTGTCTTTCCCCTGCCCTCAGAGGGGGGCCACCTGCTCTTCTGGAGGAGAATCAGGGAGGGGGAAGTGCAG
>NW_006798639.1:0-820 GCF_000442215.2 Lipotes vexillifer | reverse complement strand
GATCTTCCCGGACTGGGGCACGAACCCGTGTCCTCTGCATCGGCAGGCGGACTCTCAACCACTACGCCACCAGGAAAGCCCGACACTACCTTTTAAGACTGGGTTAAGGGGGTCCATATCACAAGACTGACCCTATTTTAGATGCCACCTGTAAGCCCCAGGTGTCCCCAAGGCACCTACATTTTTGTTAGTTGATTACAAATTTCGGGGGTTCTCACAACCCTCTCTCAAGTTTGATAATTCACTAGAATGACTCACAGAACTCAGGAAAATACTATACTTAAAATTATAGTTTTAGGGACTTCCCTGGTGGTCCAGTGGTTAAGAATCTGCCCTCCAATGCAGGGGATGTGAGTTTGATTCCTGGTCAGGGAACTAAGATCCCACATGCTGCAGGGCAACTATGCCCGCACGCCACAATGAAGAACCTGCATGTTGCAACTAAGACCCAATGCAGCCAAAAATAAAATAAAATAAATAAATAAATTATAGTTTTATTATGAAAGATATAACTCAGGAATAGGCAAATGGAAGAGACACATAAGGCAAGATGTGAGGCCATGGGGCCCCGCTTAAGGCCAGCCAACTCTCCTAGCACATCCATGTGTCCAACATAGAAACTTCCCAAACCTCATTGTTCAAGAGTTTCTGTCCAGGTTTTATTGCATAGGCATGATTGATTAAATCATTGGTCAAGGCTATTTAAACTCCAGTCAACCACTGAGTTGACTCACTCAATAGTTCCCACTGTTCCCCGGAGGCTATCTAGGCACACCGCCCCCACCCCCGCCCCCAACCTCACTAGCATAACAAAAACATT
>NW_006798637.1:0-202 GCF_000442215.2 Lipotes vexillifer | reverse complement strand
TGAGGATGATTTTGGCTGTGGGTTTGTCATATATGGCCTTTATTATGTTGAGGAAAGTTCCCTATCTGCCTACTTGCTGGAGAGTTTTTATCATAAATGGCTGTTGAATTTGGTCGAAAGCTTTCTCTGCATCTATTGTGATAATCATATGGTTTTTCTCCTTCAATTTGTTAATATGGTGTATCATGTTGATTGATTTGCA
>NW_006798636.1:0-2633 GCF_000442215.2 Lipotes vexillifer | reverse complement strand
GAACCCGTGTCCCCTTCATCGGCAGGCGGACTCTCAACCACTGCGCCACCAGGGAAGCCCTTCAGTCAACTTTTGATTTGCCCCCTAGAGTTCATTTGTGTAACTCCCAGCTATTCCTCTTGAGTTCTGGCACCCTTCGCATTTAACTCCTCTTTCAACAAGTTGTCCATATATTGATTCATTTGGTACTTTGCTAGTTGGTACATTCATCCACGTACCCATGTCTCCGCCCACCCACCCATTTCTCTGTTGGATCCCTGTTGTGTGCAGGTACCAGGCTAGGTTCTGGAATACGAAGGCAAATCAGATAAGGATGGACCCGGCCCTAAAGGTGCTCATAGGCTAACAGGGAAATGGACAAGTCCACAGAGGAGTATTAACTGGCTGCAGTTGATGCTGTAACTCAGGAGTGGGCTGCAGACAATGGGGACACGAGGTGTGGGAGCTCAGTTCTGTTGTGTTGGCAGTAGAGGTAGAAGGAAGGACTAAATGAAGTTCTCGAATATGAGATGACACTTGAGCAGTCTTGACAGACAGACAAAAGAGAAGGGTATACCTGGAATAGCAAGTGACAGCCTTGCAGTCCTGGCTGGAGTAGAGGGTGTTCAGGGAGTTGGTCTTGGCAGATACAAGGTGCAAGAGACAAGCTGGGGCCAGACGGTGGTAATCCTCATACATCAGACTGAGCATCTTGAGTTATCTCGATGTCCATGATTGGGTTGCCAGCCATTGATTGAAGGTAGGAGAGTATCAGTCTTTGGTTTAAATTTATGGAAGCTCTTCCTGACATCTTGTGGAGGTGGGGGGTTGGCTTGGAGGGGGCAAGGCTGAAGGCCGGGGGACCACGAGGAGGCTGCTGCAGTGGTCTGAATGACAGTCTAGGAGCGAAGGAAGAAGTGAGGGGATTGGGGAATATAATAGATGCCACAAAAGTATTCAGGCACCAATGAACAGGACTGGCCACTGTATAGATTGCCAGGGCTGCCGTAACAAATGACCATGAGCCTGGGGGCTCAAAACAATAAAAATGTATTCTCACACAGTTCTGAAGGTCAGAGTCTAAAATCAATATGTCATTGGGGCTGCACTCCCTCTGAAGTCTCTAGAGGACCCTCTGTTCCTTGTCTGGTGCTGCTGGTAGCTCTTGGCATCCTTGGCGGCTGCATCACTTATCACACATAATTCAAGACGCTCTCATCTCAAGATCCTTAAATTATCAATAATTACATCAGTAAAGACCTATTTTCCAAGTAAGGTCACATTTACACTTTTTTACTATATATTTTTTTACTATTTTTTACTTATTTATTTTTTATTTATTTATTTTGGCTGCACTGGGTCTTAGTTGAGGCATGCGGGATCTTTAGTTGCGGCATGCGGACTTCTTAGTTGTGGCATGTGGACTCCTAGTTGTGGCATGCATGTGGGATCTAGTTCCCCGACTAGAGATTGAACCCAGGACTGCATTGGGAGTGCAGAGTCTTACCCGCTAGACCACCAGGGAAGTCCCACATTTATACTTCTGAGGGATTAAGACGTACACGTATATTTTGGTGGAGGGGAGCCATTCCATTCACTGCAGATACTGAGTAGGTTAAGCAGCTCCTGTTCTCAGGGTCCCCTTAAGTAGCTGTGGAAGGAAGGGCTGGGCTCTTATACACATTTCCCAGCAAACTTGTATAAACTCATCATCTGCTGAAGTGTCCTATCATCTCCCCATGGTGCCTTCCCCAGTGTCTGATGAGTAGATAATGCCAGACCAACTGCCTTTCTGAAAGGAGGTGCTGTAAAGATGCAACAAATGGAAGTTAAAGAACTCTAGAACTCTAGAAATGAAGTAGAAATTCAAGTGACTGTTACTTGCAGAGAATCTAATTTTCTCTGACAGTTCCGCAGGTACCCTGGGACAGTCTCTTAAGCAAAACGTATTTTCTGAAGACAATTTTCCTTGAAGTTTACAGACTTTTCCCTGCCTGATGATCACATACAATGGGATGAACTACAGCCTTGCTCTGTTTTTGTTTTTCTCCTTGTTTGTGCCCGGTTGCTGTTAATAACGTTGGCAGAACTGTCTCTGGGAAAGCAGCACCATTTTTCTGTGGTTCCGATATGACTGCTGCTGACACCCCAGTGAACTACCAAGGGCTCCGGAACCTGCTGTCCTGTTCATTTGGCACATGATGTCAGAGCATCAGTGCTTTGTGCTGCAGATACAGGGATAAAATAGACTCTACTCCTGACTTGAAGTCTTGTGGGGAAGATGGACATACACATGGCCATGACACAGCGTATAAGATACACTGTGGGGTGTAAGATACACTTGGGAGTTATAAGATAGCACGAGGGTCTGAGAGAGCATGGAGGAGAGACGGATTTCCACAAAAGTAGAACTAGAAAGACCCTATGAGTGTATGAAATATTACCAGCCTCATTAGACCTCAGGCATGCTAATTAAGATAAGGTACCATTTCCACCTGTCAAACTAGGCAAGATAAAATAAAAAAGACATAATACCCAGTGTTGGCAAGCATGTTAGAAAATAGGCAGTCTTGGGCTTCCTTGGTGGCGCGGTGGTTGGGAGTCCGCCTGCCGATGCAGGGGACACGGGTTCGTGCCCCAGTCCGGGGAGATCC
>NW_006798635.1:0-260 GCF_000442215.2 Lipotes vexillifer | reverse complement strand
GGGCCTTTAGGGAGTGAAGCTTTGGTGGGGCCGCCGAGGTAAGTGGTGAACAAACGTTTCTATATACTTAAGGGTTTACGGAGCGCCTTTTCCTCCTGACTCGTGGGATTGTGCGAGCCTGAAGGGGGGGAACCCTTGCCGAACTGCCAGAGAGATGGTATCACCCTTTACAACTCTTCTGTGTGTGTAGACTTAACAGTATTTTAGGAAATCTTTTGAATTGTACAGCAGTGATTCCAAATGGACTTTTGCACTTCAAA
>NW_006798632.1:0-354 GCF_000442215.2 Lipotes vexillifer | reverse complement strand
CTCTAGAGTGCAGGCTTAGTAGTTGTGGTGCATGGGCTTAGTTGCTCCGCGGCATGTGGGATCCTCCTGGACCAGGGCTTGAACCCGTATCCCCTGCATTGGCAGGCGGGTTCTTAATCACTGCGCCACCAGGGAAGTCCAAAAGGATTTATTTTGACAGCATTTTAGTTTGCACTAGTTGTTCTAATAAAGATAATTTTCATATTTAAAAAATTATGGGGGCTTCCCTGGTGGCAGAGTGGTTGAGAGTCCGCCTGCCGTTGTGGGGGACACGGGTTCATGCCGCGGTCTGGGAAGATCCCACATGCTGCGGAGCGGCTGGGGCCGGGAGCCCTGGCCCGCGGGGCCGCGCGG
>NW_006798631.1:0-456 GCF_000442215.2 Lipotes vexillifer | reverse complement strand
GGCACACTTTGCAATTTCTGGGTAAGATGGACAGGAATGGGGAGAACCAACGAGAGACTAGCTTTATGTGTTTGGGCGGGCACATTGAAGCATAATTTCTCAGCAGCAAGAAGAATGAACCGAAGCCTCAGCGTGACGTGCCTGAACCAGACTAGGGTCTGAAGCAATACTGTGGGATGGCAGCCAGGTCACAAGAAAGTGAGGGGAGAAAAGGTTCTCAGGGCCACTGTAATTCACAAACCTGCAGAGTTATAAATGACAGCTTTCGTCCAAAAATATATTGAAGTAAGGCTGCGAAGAGAACTTGAAATTGAGGCAGAATTGCAGGAAACGAATTTCAGTAGGTGGTTTGGAATTGCATTTAAAGCCTATGAAAATAGGCTTAACGCCGACCAGGATGCACTTGGCCAAAAAGGGCGTATGCATTTTTTCCTGAACATATTCAAAAAAAAACTC
>NW_006798630.1:0-293 GCF_000442215.2 Lipotes vexillifer | reverse complement strand
AGTGTTTGCTCATGTAAAAAGACTTGTTCTAATAATTTCTGGGCTTCCTGTTATGAAATCTTAGAGCCTAATCTTAGGAACATAGTGCCCCAGAAGGTTGATGCTTCTTCCAAGACCTTATTTTCTTTAATGCTTTTGATATTTTTTTAGATGTTCATAAGAAATACGGTTTGTTTGGGTTTTTTTTTTTCAATATAAACTTTAGATTTTGAGAGAAGAAACTGGTATCTGTAATTATAGTTCATTGTTTTGCCTGTTTGAAAGAACAAAAGTTAGGACTCTTACATGAGGAA
>NW_006798629.1:7201389-7244786 GCF_000442215.2 Lipotes vexillifer | reverse complement strand
TTCCATTATAGGTTATTACAAGATATTGAGTATAGTTCTCTGTGCTATAGAGTAGGTCCTTGTAGTTTACCTATTTTATATATAGTAGTATGTATATGTTAATCCCAAACTCCTAATTTATCCCCCCCCCCCGTACCTTTCCCCTTTGGTAACTGTAAGTTTATTTTCTAAGTCTGTGAGTACATTTCTCTTTTGTAAATAAGTTCATTTGTATCATTGTTTTAGATTACACATATAAGTGATATCATATGATATTTATCTTTCTCTGTCTGACTTACTTCACTCAGTATGATCATCTCTAGGTCCATCCATGTTGCTGCACGTACCTTTCCCCTTTGGTAACTGTAAGTTTATTTTCTAAGTCTGTGAGTACATTTCTCTTTTGTAAATAAGTTCATTTGTATCATTGTTTTAGATTACACATATAAGTGATATCATATGATATTTATCTTTCTCTGTCTGACTTACTTCACTCAGTATGATCATCTCTAGGTCCATCCATGTTGCTGCAAATGGCATTATTTCATTTTTTATGGCTGAGTAATATTCCAGTGTGTGTGTGTGTGTGTGTGTGTGTGTGTGTGTGTGTGTGTATGTATGTATTATATCTTCTTTATCCATTCATCTGTTGATGGACATTTAGGCTGTTTACATGCTTGGCTATAAAATTTCTTTTTTTAGTTTTTAGGAATTCTATTTTGGCAAAGCGGAATCATCTAATACATTAAATTACTATTTTAAATTTGTGTCTTACTGAGTTTCCTTGGGTTTGATGTACGAATTTATTTTTGTTTGATAGTTGCATAGGAACTATACACATATGGTATTTGCAGCTAGATTTGTGTTTGTACATGTTAAAATATATTAAAATGTAGTCCTGTAAGAATCGATTTTCCTTTAAATAAGAGTATTGTTTATTCCATGCTGGGAAACACTGCTTCACAGGACAACAGTGCCATATTGTCCTTCAGAAGGTGTGAGCTGCTGGATGCTTCCTTGTTAAACTACTAAGTATAAATGAAACCTGACATGAGAGGAACATGTATTTGCATGAATTCTGAGGAACGCTTCATCTTGCCATTTTGGATATATGGGATTTATGGGAAAGACCGCATCTATTTTGAGAAGCTCTTTGCTTAATTTCAATCTGATGGGACAGGGCCATTATGGGCTAACTCTGGGCTTTCACAGGCTGTAGTCAGGGATCCAAGCTTGGTGAAATAGAAAAACATAGAGCAACCAAATGGGCCATTATCTTTCTGTTTGAGGTTCAAGTCCATTCAGATTAATTATTTATATTTTCACTCAAGATAAAATTTTAAAGAAAATTATTTACATGTGCAATGATATTGTGGGGTCTTTCATGCTGTTTTGGGAATGAAACAATGAATCACATGGAACCCCATACTTCAGTGAGACAAGACATTGGGATAAAATGTAATAAGCGCCTCAGCAGAGGTGTAAAAAGTTATTAAAAAAGGAAAAACTGTGGATTTTGACTGAGAGTAAAGATGGGCTTTGAAGAGGAGACAGGTTTAATCAGGGACATGAAGGATGGGTAGGGTTTCACTGGAAGGAGCAGGATCCCAGGCAGTGTGACCAGAGGTCCAGGAAGGGGAACTCCTGGACCTCTGATCACACAAGGCAGACAAGGGTCTGGAACTCAGAGCTTATGATGGGGAGAGATGAGAAGTAAGGTTGAGGTGGATTGAGACTGAATTCTGGGGTAAATTTCAATATGGAAATTTCTGAGGAAACCATGAATTTTAAAGCAAAATTGTAATAAGCTCATGAGGATGTTATAAAAACATCAATCCTGAAAGCATGCTTGTGTGCAACTACTGCTACAGAAAATGGAATACATGAAGAGCCTTTCCTTCAGAGACCTTATCTGCCATCAGGCAGTTACACACCCCTCAGTCAATCAATAGTCACTTGTAAATATCAGAGCTTTCTAACTCACAGGAGATTGATACTTTGATTATCCTCTTCCTTTGAATTGATGAGTCTGCAGATGTTCTCAAGCATCAGTGGTGGGTACTGATTGAATCCTCCTATTGAGAGAGGAAAATTACAGTTAGATTTTTAAACTAGAAATTGTATTTGCTAGGGGAAGAGAACTCCAACAGGAATCTTCTTGAAGTGATAAATGTCACTAAAGTATTTCAGCACAATTTGGCTTGGGTGAGAACAGAAAATAGTAGCAACTAGAAATAACATTCAGAATTTGATTTTAGAACATTTTGCAGCCAAAGAATTACTGGGGTCATGGAAATGGACCTCCTCAAGTTGTTCATTTAAGGGTTAATTGTGATGCAGAGACACGAATTCCATATGTTCAGGCTAACATAATTTTATTCTGATCCTATAATACTTTTTCACTCAGACTTATGTTAATAGAAAAAGTAATATTTTATTACATGATGCTATTTCTGTGCTTCTGCACCAATTAACACTGATTTCCTAGGAGGAAAATAATCACAGGAAAGATTTTAGCTTACTGACCTAAATAATATGTTCCTTTACTTCTTTCTATTGTTGTTCTATAAACTGTGGAATACTGAGAAATATATAATTTTCCCCTCATTCAGGAAAATAAATAGGTTTTAGTGAAAGGAAATCTTTGACCATTGAATGATTGAAGACTCCGTGAAAATACCTCACAAAATGTTTATGGTTTTATAATAATCATATTTCTCTTGTTCTAAGATGAGCATTTTTTTCTATTTCTCTGAAATGAGACTATGTCTTTTAATCAATTGCAGTTGACAGTTGCTATTGGTGAGGAAGGAATCGTGATGCTATTGTTATCACCTGTGCATGTGGGAACAACAAATGTGCCAGCACCAAAACTTGTAGAATTGGGGTCAGCAGTTTAGAAAAAATTCCTGGAAGTATTAGTAAAGGAGACTTTTAACCTCTACAGACCAAGTGGTTATGGGAAGACAGTGAATTGGATGTGTTTAACAACATTGCTTAGATGGAAATCAAAAGTAAGCTAGCTCTAATAATTGCAAAGCCTAATTTAAGAGCCTAGCAAGACCAGTTTTGTGTTATTTCATAGAGTCTTTTTAAAGTGCTGCTCCATTGGGATGCACTGACATATACACACTATTATACATAAAATGGATAACTAATAAGGACCTACTGTATAGAACAGGGAACACTTCTCAATACTCTGTGATGACCTGTATGGGAAAAGAATCTTAAAAAGAGTGGATTTATGTTTATGTATGGCTGATTCACTTTGCTGTGCAGCAGGAGCTAGCACGGCATTTTAAATCAACTATACTCCAATAAAAATTAAATTAAAAAAAGATTTTCTAAAAAAATCCATCATTGATCTTGATGGTATAAAGAAAAATATTGCATGGGAAAAGATGGGTGTCAATGACTCTGAGTCAAGAAGGAGTTCACAAAAGTCAAATTTTGACTAGAAGAAATTTTAGGAATGCCTTAACCAAGTCTATTTCACATATATTCCCTTGTTATGTACACACAAGAGTGACATATCGTAGTCGTCTAAAAGAACTCTTTCGAAGACTATAAAATAAAAAACTCTAACAGGAAAGTCAGTACCAACATTTAACTGCAAGCACTTTTACTTTCATTTTTCATAATACAATGGTGCATTATACAATGGAAGGCATTTAGAGTTAAAGAAATAACATGATATTCCCAAAGGGGTAATTATTGGATTCTTCAGTCGAATATGAGTCACAGGAGAAAGGGGAAGCTCCTTCTGCAATGAAGAGTGAACTTCCAAGTGAACTTGGAAGAGTGAACTTCCAAGACGTTGTCACTATGGTGGTATTGAAGATTCCTTGGTGGAATTTTTCTAGGGTGGAAGATTCCTAGGGTGGTGGGATTGGTTCCAACAGAACCTAACTCTACACTTGTCAGATTCCCAGAAAGAAAAGGTTCAGCTCTGATTCCATGGGATCCTCTAGAGCAGGATTTCTCAATCTCAATGCTATTGACATTTTGGGCTGGATTGTTCTTTGCTGTGGGGGGTGCCCTGTGCATTGTAGGATATTTGGCAGCATCCTTGATCTCTACCCACTAAATACCAGTAGTATCCTCTCTCTTAGTTCTGACAACCAAAAGTGTCTCCAGACATTTCCAAATGTCATCTGGGAGGCAAAATCATCCCCAGTTGAGAACCACCTCTATAGAAAGAGCATTTCTCACACCACTTGTGATGAAGGACAAGGTATTTTTATTTCTAGCCTTTTGCAGACTGATACTTTTGGTTTATATCTTGTTCAATGAGACAATGTCCACTGTTTATACACTTGTATAATGTGTTAATGTCAAATTGCTTTAAAAGTTTCTGGATGCTTATTCTCAGTTTCTGTATTTCTTTCTTTACTCATCAGTTTATGGACTAACATGGTCCAATGGGTAACGCTTTGTAGTACATTGGCCTAGAACCTTTCTACTCAAAGTGTGATCTGTGGACCGGAAGCATTGACATCACTGAAGAACCTGTTAGAAATGCAGAATTTTAGGCTCCATCCTACATATACTGAATCAGAACCTCCATTTTAACAAGATTCCTGTGTGGTCTGTGTGCTCAGACTCTTTGGGAGCAGCACTCTCACACAGGTCTCCAGGGTGCTCCAAGGTTGGAAATAAACCAGGTGTAGCAGGGAAAACTTTTATTTAAATGCTCAACCTGGAGACCACCTAAGAGCTGCTAGAACTTCTTTACATGGAGCAAATGTAGCTCAGGAGATCTCCAGTCACTCTGTTCCTTCTAGTGCTGAGATTTTGGCTAAGAGACATTATATCATGAAAAAGGTCTCACTGCATTATGACCAAAGCATAAACAGGGTATAACCAAGATGTGTCCTATTCCTGTCCCTTTTTCGCCATCTAATTCACATATTTTGGTTAGCTATAGATACAGAGGTATGTTAGGTTATCAATACTACTAACAAACACTAATTTATTAAAACAAAGAGTAAACAAAATAGTGACTTACGTCTAACTGAGTACACAAATGGCTTTAAAAACTTCACAACGTAATCCAGGTTTGGTTTATGAATTCTCCCAAGCTGTATCAGATGGTGATCAAGTGGGTGGCTGGCTAGCTCCTCCATGTCCTCCTTATGTGTAGAGCCCAGAGAAATCACAAATATGACATAGCCTTGACACTTGGCCCTCAGAGCCATCTTCTTTAAGAATTCCTTTCTCTCATGATTTTCTCCAGCAGAGACTACAAAGATGACCCTATGTTTTCTCAGTTTGGGTGTTCCTGGGAAGAGATACTCCACAGTCCATAGTAGGGCATGGCCAATGGTGGATTCTCCATTTAGCTGTTGGAGGTAAGTCTGGATGTGCCTCTTCATTAGAGCTTGATTGTCATAAGTTGTAAACTCAAACTCTGTTTTTACCACATCCTTCTTCCTCCCATACCAGGGAGAGTAACTCAACAAGGCAATCCTATCACCAGAGTCTGAGGTTACAGGGTCTGAAGCAATATCAAAGTTGTCAAGCATTGAGCTCACCAAGGCTTTGACATCCTTAAACTCATCACTTGTTATATTCCTAGAATTGTCTAAGAGGAAGGCGACATCCATGTATGAATTTTCAGGTAAGAAAATCTCTTTCTTGCAAGTATTTGGAAAACATTTATCTGAAAACACATAGAGACTTATCATTGGTTCAATGTTGGCACAAGAAGACACTGTTGTTTGAGATCTTCAAGTGAATAAGGGACTGATTACCAAAAATTTATCATCTGATCAATACCTCTTCAATCTCACATCATTTAAATTAATAAGGAATTTTCAACATCCCCATAATTTCTGTGGCCACTAGCAGACAATTTGGGAATGTCTTTTGTTGAAAGCAGATGTAAGTAACATGTATACTTAAAGTCTATAAGACATGTCCAAACTCTTTTAGAAAATATTTTAAATATTTTAGAAGCTTTTGATACAAATTATCAAATTGTCCCCAGGAAAAGCCAAATCAATTGGGATAATCTTCTAAACCAATTTTCACATTCTATGGAAACTCCAAATATTACAGAGATTGACACTCTGACATATGGTATTGAAAGATTGGAAAACTTAAAATAGAATCTACAATCAAAAATATAATTCTTTGATAAAGGTAGATTTAATAACTCACCCAGAAGGCACTTAAGTGTTTCAGCACAATAAATTCTTCTCATTAGTCTTACCATAGCAAAGAGTACAGTGCCGAAGTCTTTCTAATGGTTCATATTCCCCATTTGGAGGAACAGGAAGCACCTGAAATGTTCCCGTGTTGTCAAACTGCATTGAAAAAGAAGTATATGCTCACTTGCTCATTTTCTTTAGTCATCATCAGCAATACACTGCACACACTTTAAGAGTTTGAAAAACACCTAACTAATCACCATCACCTTGCATTGTAGCCCATTGCTCTATTCAGTGCACCTTTATGCATACACACACACACACACACACACACACACACACACACACTCTCCCCCCTTGATCCTAAACATAACCCAAGGAAACATATAGAACAGGTATGAGCAACCCAATTTTATGATGAGGAAACTGCCACAAGTTAACCACAAGATTCACCCACTGGGGTAGATATTAATATCTCATTCTTATCTCCAACCCTGCAATTCTGCACTGAATTTTCACACACTTCTGATTATGCACCAGCTGTTTATGTACTATACATCAGTTTCTGGGGTTGGGTCTTGCAGAAATTTTACATTCACAAGTTTCCTTTAGCTTCTTTAAGTAGTGATTCCAACTATTTCCAACCAATCACACTATCTAGAAGAAGGCATATCTTTCAGATGTCAAGTGGATTTCTCCAATCACAAATTCCAATCAAAAGTTTATTTCATATTACTCAGCCATAAAATAAGTGAAATAATGCCATTTTCAGCAACATGGATGGGCCTAGAGATTATCATACTAAGTGAAGTCAGAAAGAGAAAGATACCATGTGACATCACTAAGGAATCTAAAATATGACACAAATGAACACATCTATAAAACAGAAATAGACTCCCAGACATAGAGAACAGACTTGTGATTGCCAAGGGGGTGGGAGGGGAGGGATGGATTGGGAATTTGGGATTCCCAATCCCAAACTATTATATATAGAATGGATAAACAACAAGGTCCTACTCTATAGCAAAGGGAACTATATTCAATATCCTGTGGTAAACCATAATGGAAAAGTATATAAAAGAGAATGTATATGTATGCCTATATATATGTGTGTGTGTGTGTATGTATATATATATATATATATATATAACTGAATCACATTCTGTACAGCAGAAATTAACACAGCATGTAAATCAACTTTACTTCAGTTTTTAAAAGGTTTATTCCAAAAGGATGTAGACAGAGGACACTAAGTCTATTCAAAATTCTTGGTAGTACACTGCCTGATTTTGTCTGTTTCTTGATTATATTTTTGCTTTGATACTCACTGAAATGGGCAATATATAGCATTCATTCATTCAGACTCAATAACTATATATTGGGCATTTACTCTGTATGAGGCAACATGCAATACAGACAATTTAATTACAATTATAGAAATCTATCATTCCCAGGTGATGAGGGGATTGCTCAATCAACAGAGATGCTCATACTTTTGTTCTTTCTCCCTTGTGAATTTAAAAGGTAGAAAAACCACCCCCTCTGTTTTTCTGTAAAGTGCTGACTGAGCATTTGGTAATATTTATTATCATTCCAGCCTTATAGTTAGAAGTAGCTACTACATTCCTACTCTCTAGTTTTTTATGAAACTGGACACTTTGGGTGTCATTTTGTGTTTGACTTCATTGGTCCCCCATGTAAAGATTAACTGCAACCTTGGTAATCAAGGAAGTTTATTCACAGGAGTCAACCACATGCTCTTCATTCATCTATGCATTCATTCAACAAATATTTATTGAATGCCTACAATGTTAAATAGGTAATATTCTAGGTGCTGGGGATACAGAAATGAACAAAGCAGATAAAATCTCTATCCTACATTCTAGTGAGGGGACATATGCCATAACAAAACCAATAAATAAATTATCTATGTTGGGAAGTAATTATTTTTAGAGAAACTACTTCAAATTCCTACAATCCTTTCTGTCAGGATCTATTCTCCCTATGACTCCTATTTCCAAAATATTCGTGGATATCTTACGAGCAGATTGACTCTCTTCATGTTATAGAGGGCTTTTCTTTTTATAGTAGACATGTGTATTTTGTGTAAAAATAGACCTTTATAGGGCTTCCCTGGTGGCGCAGTGGTTGAGAGTCAGCCTGCCGATGCAGGGGACACGGGTTCGTGCCCCAGTCTGGGAAGATTCCACATGCCGCAGAGCGTCTGGGCCCGTGAGCCATGGCCGCTGAGCCTGCGCGTCCGGAGCCTGTGCTCCGCAACGGGAGAGGCCACGACAGTGAGAGGCCACATACCACACACACAAAAAAAGACCTTTATAACCTCTTGGATGACATAATGATTCCACCCAGGTCTAGGAGCATGTATTTCATGGCTAATGAGTAGATTTTAAAATAGTTGAATAGTAGAGGGAGAAGTTCTTCAGTTTGCGGGGGGAAAGAGGGAAGCACAGATCCCATGAGAATCTGTGAATCCAAAAGTGATGGAACCTCTCTTGGGAAAAAGGTTCATACCCATCAAAGTTTTACACAACATTAAGGGTTCAAAAACCCCATAAACTTCACCCATTACAGGTTAAGACCAGCTGTTCAATGAGATACAGCTAGCAGATGACAGATTTGAGAAACACCAGGTTGGCAGAGGGCTGGTAAAGCATTATATTGACAGCCTTAGTTCAAATCTTGATTTAGCCACTTAATAGCTGTACAAAATTGAAGAAGTCACTCAAACTCTCTGGGCCTCAGTTTCCTGATTTTTAAATGGAGATAGCGTGCATTTACTTCAGAGGGTTGGCGAATGCATGAGTGTGTATGTAAAGCTCTAGGGACAGTGCCTGGTGTCCGGCCGGACCTGAACAAAGGTGGCTGCTATCATTGGCTACTGTGCTTATTAAAAATTGGATTTCATGGACCCTGGCAACAATACGCTGTGAAAATTGCAAAGGGGGTCAAGAGGCCACATCTGTCCCCCTACTCCCCAGTATTCCTGTCCTGCCGGTACTAATATCTTAAAAATAAATACGTTGACCAGGGAAGTACTTACCGCAAAAGCCTCCTCAAGGGAAACTCTTTCATTAAAAGCAAAAACTGCAGGGCTGATATCCAAAGCACTAAACTCCATGGTGGCCGTGATGATGGATGACATACTGGCGGATTGTCCATTGCTAAAAAACACAGCGACTCTCTGCACATTGGCTCCTGCTAACATCCGCTTGAAGATGTTCCGAGCCACAAACTTCATCGAGTTACCAATGTCTCGGACTTCTCCGGAGTTTTGATATTTAATTTGGGAAAGAAGCTGAAGGAGTTGCTTCTTACTATGGTAGTCAGACCCACGGATGAGGTAGTTGGTGTCTAAGTCGTAGGAAACCACGACAACTCTTGCTCCCACAGGGCAATTATTTTCCCTGATGTGAAGGTCATTGACAATAGAAATGATGATGTCCCTCGTTTCATTAAATCTCTGCTCTGTGATATCATAGGACTGGTCCAGGGCAAATACTAGCTCTGTTGGATACACTGGACACTTTTCTACAAAAATGAGAAGCAAAAGTATGAAGTTATTTCACTGGGTCAGAAGCCTTTCCCATTCCCTTTACTCCAGTGATATAGGTTGACACTGAGGTCTGGGAAAATGCAAGTGTCATGTAAACTCTAGAACCAGAGGTACCCACATGTAAAGGGAGGAAAAGACTCTCCTTTGTTAGCCTGAAGGTGTTACCTAAATACAGAGCAGTGATATTTTGCTATACAATGTTCAGACTTCACTGCCCACCATCAGTCTACTATTTAAAGAGAAATTGGAAGGAGCACTTGAGCTGATGGAACTTGCTGTATCCTGATTGTGGTGATGATTACATGAATCTATGCATGTGTAAAAACTGAACAAAAGAGTGAATTTTACTGTATGGAAAATTTTTAAAGGAAACTATGGCTTATCAGAAAATCTGAAGGTAAGGTAACCCTCTTGCACTGTTGGTGGGAATGTAAATTGATACAGCCACTATGGAGAACTGTATGGAGGTTCCTTAAAAAACTAAAAATAGAATTACCATATGACCCAGCAATCCCACTACTGGGCATACACCCAGAGAAAACCATAATTCAAAATGAATCATGTACCACAATGTTCACTGCAGCTCTATTTACAATAGCCAGGACATACAAGCAACCTAAATGCCCATCGACAAATGAATGGATAAAGAAGATGTGGTACATATATACAATGGAATATTACTCAGCCATAAAAAAGAATGAAACTGGGTCATTTGTAGAGATGTGGATGGATCTGGAGACTGTGATACAGAGTGAAGTAAGTCAGAAAAAGAAAAACAAATATTGTATATTAACACATATATGTGGAACCTAGAAAAATGGTACAGATGACCAGTTTGCAGGGCAGAAATAGAGACACAGATGTAGAGAACAAACATATGGACACCAAAGAGGGAAAGTGGTGGTGGGTGGTGGTGGTGGTGTGATGAATTGGGGGATTGGGATTGACATGTATATACTAATATGTATAAAATGGATAACTAATAAGAACCTGCTGTATAAAAAAAATAAAATTCAAAAAAAAATCTGAAAGTTTATTCTCTTCAAAAATCTTCAGAAATGGGGCTTCCCTGGTGGCGCAGTGGTTGAGAGTCTGCCTGCCAATGCAGGGGACACGGGTCCATGCCCTGGTCCAGGAAGATCCCACATGCCACGGAGCGGATGGGCCTGTGAGCCATGGCCACTGAGCCTGCACCTCCGGAGCCTGTGCTCCACAACGGGAGAGGCCACAACAGTGAGAGGCCCATGTACCGCAAAAAAAAAAAAAAAAAAAAGAAAATCTTCAGAAATGATCTACTAATAATGATAAAATCAGCTGGAAGATTTTCATCCACTTATGTGCAAACATTTATTGAGTATCCACCATGTGAAATGCAGGGTAACGTATGCTGTGAGATACATACGAAGATGAACAAATCCAAGTTTGCCCTCGAGGAACCTGTCTGGGGAGGATCATGATATTGAAAGGTAGAGAATGATTATTATTCTTCACAGGGATTCAGAGGACAAAGAGGCTGTTTCCAGAGAGAGAGGATTTCAGGGGCTTTGGGATGACAGCGAGGGTGGCAGGACGAAGGGGGCAGCACAGTGGACCATGGCAGGCTTTCAACAAGCTATTATAAAGATGGGACTGTCTGTAATCTCCAACTCAATCCTAATAGTTTTATGATGACTGCACTTTGGGAATTTCATAGGTAATCTGCCCTATGTATCAAACCAAACTTTTCAAAGTCCTGTTACAGTCTGAACACAGGAAGAGAAAATGAAATTATTTAAAAATTAAGCACCCCCTCATCTACATCTACTCTCCCCAATCTGGCTAACTATCAAAATGCATAAAACTCAAAATATAGCATCTCCCAACCATTGTTACCAGTAACAGAAATAGAACAGGAAATGTTGATTTTGAGATGTATTTTGAATCAAGACATTTTGCTGCGAAGAAATTTTTAAAATATCCAAGCCAATAATGAACAAGAAAATGAGAAAAATGGACTATGCCTTATTTCTTAGCCCTATACTAAAAATGATTAATGAAGTGGTAGATAGCATCTTCAGAGCTGATCTATCATCACAGATTTTCCTGGAAGGCAGCACCAGTTTCCATTTATTTTTAATCTCTCCCTTTCTTAGTGCCCAGCAGGGTACCTGATAAATTTAATTCAAACCCCTGAAGTTTTACTGAGTGCTTAGATTTACTAAGATTTTTTTTTTTTTTTTTGGAATAAAGTGAATGGTGCCAAACTTTGGGATGAGCTCAAAGATCCGGTGGATCTATGTCAGCAGGCCTCTAGGAGACCAGGAGCTCTTGGAGTTGACTTAACCAGCTCAGGGGTGACATCATCCGAGGGGTCTAAGGCACCATGGAACACCGACTGTAGTCTAGGCCCCAAGAAGACCATCCTCCATCCTCTGGGTCAGGCTGACGAGTGGTGGGCACGTGGAGGTGAATGGAGGTCAGAGCGAGGAAAGGAAACATCGCCCATCCAAGGAGCCAGTGTCCACGGACTCAGCAGCAGATGGAGCAACAGAATGGGTCAGGCAGCGAGCAGCCCTGCACTTAATTGCCCAGCAACACAGGACCTACCCCGTGAAGAAAATTAGTTGGAAACTAGCAGGACCTGGAAAGAACAGCAGTGTGAAGGGTCTGGGAGCTGGCGGTCAGCATTTTACAGTTAAGTCCAAACATGACACTTAAAATTATAGTCACAATAAGTGTCTGCACAGAAGGAAGAAGTCTCTTTTCCCATGGGGATGAGAGTTTCTTTTTTTTTTCCTTTGTGAAGTGTTTATTCAAATATTTTGCCCATTTACTTTTATTTTTTTAATTTATTGAAGTATAGTTGATTTACAGTGTTGTGTTAGTTACAACAAAGTGATTCAGTTAGACATACATATATATATATCTATTTTTTCCCAATTCTTTTCCCTTATAGGTTATTATAAAATATTGAGTATAGTTCGTTGTGCTATACAGTAGGTCCTTGTTGGTTATCTATTTTATATATAGTAATGTGTATATGGTCTTGTCAGAATGCAAGAATTATTTCAGTAAGCTGCATAATATGGTAAGAATACTCACCTTTCCAGCAAGCTATAAAGAGGAGAGAGAGAAAAAGAGTCTGTTACATTTTTGGAATGCTGACTAAAAATAATCCAACAAATAAAATTTCAACAAAGTTTAATATTCTGTTTAACTCTAATTGCAAATGGGGCTAGTTTCTAATAACAGGAAGGATGGAGGAGGGTGGACACAGAAGTTTATATTTTGTGGATCTTCCTGACATTTCCTCCTTGTGAGCTGTGGCCAGCAGACATTAGCAGAATTCTGGTTGAAATTTGAATCACTGATCACTTGTTTTAGAAAGAGAACAGATGAGCCTCTGATTAAAAGGTAAGATAGCTAAAATTCAATTTGTTTTGTCTCTATTTTACAGCCTTCTGAGAGCCATTCAACAAGGCAGGACTAAAATATGGGGTTTTATTTTCTTCCCTGATGAACACCTTGGGAACCTCTATTTTTCTTCAGAGCTGTGGAGATTTCCAAATGAACTTTGTCTCTGCTAAAAAAAATACAGCTCCTGTGTTTGTGTGATCTTGTATCCAGACTGAGGGAACCCCCTGCTTTCTCCCGAGCATCTGGTTTCTCCAAGTGATTTACCTGGTAAGCATGAGGTGTAACAGGGGGAAATATTGGCAAATCTTGAAGAAAGCACAGACCTGACAATTTCCATGTTCATTTTACTCAATTCCTAGGAAGGAAATGAATCACTCTGAGACAATAAAAGATTTTACTAGCCCTGGCAACAAACTGGTCATCCATCCTGCTGGCCCACAGCCCACAAACACCCTCACATCAACCCTAGGAACATTTTTGTTTGTCTTCATCCTACAGTTGCTGAGATGCTGACTGCCAACAGAGAGCACACAGAACTCACGGCCTCCTCTGCATCTCAAGGCCTGAAATAGATCTCTCTTCCTGACTGAGAGAAGTCCCATTTGTTAACTTCCAGCCCAGCTGTGAGGCCAGAAGAACAAACTCTAGAATTAGGTGCATTTGTCTGAGTTTCAGTCTGGGGAAACTACTTGACCTCTTTTAGGGTGTTTCTTTTTTTTAATTTAGTTTTTCCTGAAAATTCTCTTTCTTATGTCTCTCCGTCTAAGACTCCAATTACTTGGGCCCTCCTGTTTTATTCCCAACTTCCCTTTCTCTCTCCATTCTCCCCAGCTTCCTGGATCTCTTACTTTATTCTGGGGGAAGTTCCCACCCACCATCCCAGGGCCCTCATGCCAGTGCGCCTGGAGCTGCTGTAGGGCTGAAGAACAAACATGGTGCAGCAGGAGTCCAACCTTGCAGGGCATCTGAATTAGCTCCAAAGGCCTGTCACCCAAACCCCTATCTCAGTTCTGCATTCTAGAGTTCCATGCTCTCTGATCAGCACCCTGTCTGGTTATAGACTCTGCCCACTCCCCGACAACCCCCTAATTTCCTGGCTAACTGCTTTCATGCAGTGAAAGTGCCCTCACACCCCAAATCCTCCAAGATAAGGTATTCACCTCCCTGCCCCTTCCACCCCTTGGGTCTTCCCTGATTTAGATCACACACTCCTCTCCCTACAATAGCTCTCCCCTTGTCCTCTCCCTGTGTCCCAGGCTGGTTCTCACCTCCTCCCTGTGCTGGAGAGCCTTTCAGCTCTCAAGTGACATCTTTGACATGGGATCCCCCACTCAACCTTGAAGTTTTCTCCACTGGCTGCTTCTTGCCTCTTTCCAAGTTGCCCACACTTGGTGGGACTTCCTCATCTCTGCAGTGCCATTTTTTCTGGTGTTGGGCCCACTCTTTTTGCTAATGCACCTCCCTGGGTTCATCCCTTGGATTTCTATTTCTGTCTCTCTAGTTTCACATCCTTTGGAAGCTCATTCATCCCTGCGGCTCTAAGGATGTTGGTAACTCCAGCTTCCATTCTGCCTGTAGATCATTTCACTTTAGGGTCTACACAGCATTCCTCTGCCTCTGAAATGTTTAAACTCATCACTTCTTCCTACCAATAGATTTTCTTCACAATTCTTCCTCTGCCTTCTCATCCACAGTGGTACCAAACCTCTCCCACTGTGGACTTAGAGTTTTTATTTATTTATTTTAAATTTTATTTTAATTACTTATTTTTTTATACAGCAGGTTCTTGTTAGTTATCTATTTTATACATATTAGTGTATACATGTCAATCCCAATCTTCCAATTCATCCCACCACCACCTCCTCCCCGCTGCTTTCCTCCCTTGGTGGCCATACGTTTGTTCTCTACATCTGTGTCTCTATTTCTGCCTTGCAAACCAGTTCTTCTGTACCATTTTACCAGATTCCACATATATGCATTAATATATGATATTTGTTTGTCTCATTCTGACTTACTTCACTCCATATGACAGCCTCTAGGTACAACCATGTCTCTACAAAAGACCCAATTTCATTCTTGTTTATGGCTGAGTAATATTCCATTGTATATATGTACTACATCTTTTTTATCCATTCATCTGTCAGTGGACATTTAGGTTGATTCCATGACCTGGTTATTGTAAATAGTTCTGAAATGAACATTGGGGTACATGCATATTTTTGAATTATGCTTTTCTCAGAGTATATGCCCAGTTGTGGGATTGCTGGGTCATATGGTAATTCTATTTTTAGTATTTTAAGGAACCTCCATACTGTTCTCCATAGTGGCTGTATCAATTTACATTCCCACCAACAGTGCAAGAGGGTCCCATTTTTTCCACACCCTCTCCAGCATTTATAGTTTGTAGAGTTTGCCATGACGACCATTCTGACTGGTGTGAGGTGATAACTCATTGTGGTTTTGATTTGCCTTTCTCTAATGATTAGTGATGTTGAGCAGCTTTTCATGTGCTTCTTGGTCATTTGTATGTCTTCTTTGGAGAAATGTTTATTTAGGTCTTCTGCCCATTTTTGGATTGGGTTGTTTGATTTTTTAATATTGAGCTACATGAGCTGTTTATATAATTTGGAGATTAACCTTTGGTCCGTTGATTCATTTGCAAATATTTTCTCCCATTCTGAGGGTTTTCTTTTCGTCTCATTTATAGTTTCCTTTATTGTGCAAAAGATTTTAAGTTTCATTAGGTCCCATTTGTTTATTTTTGTTTTCATTTCCATTACTCGAGGAGATGGGTCAGAAAAGATCTTGCTGTGATTTATGTCAAAGAGTGTTCTTCCTATGTTTTCCTCTAAGAGTTTTATAGTGTATGGCCTTACATTTAGGTCTTTAGTCCATTTTGAGTTTATTTTTGTGTATCGTGTTAGGAAGAGTTCTAATTTCATTCTTTTACATATAGCTGTTCAGTTTTCCCAGCAGCACTTATTGAAGAGACTGTTTTTTCTCCATTGTTTATTCTTGCCTCCTTTGTCACAGGTTACTTGACCATAGGTGCGTGGGTGTATCTCTGGGCTTTCTATCCTGTTCCATTGATCTATATGTCTGTTTTTGTGCCAGTACAATACTGTCTTGATTACTGTAGCTTTGTAGTATAGTCTGAAGCCTGGGAGCCTGATTCCTCCAGCTCCATTTTTTCCCCTCAGGATTGTGTTGGCTATTTGGGGTCTTTTGTGTCTCCATACAAATTTTAAGATTTTTTTGTTCTAGTTCTGTAAAAAAATGTCACTGGTAATTTGAGAGGGATTGCATTGAATCTGTAGATGGCTTTGGGTAGTACAGTCGTTTTCACAATATTGATTCTTCTAATCCAAGAACATGGTATATCTCTCCATCTGTTTGTGTTATCTTTGATTTCTTTCATCAGTGTCTTATGGTTTTCTGAGTACAGGTCTTTTACCTCCTTCAGGATGTTTATTCCTAGGTATTTTATTCTTTTTGTTGCGACGGTGAATGGGATTGATTCCTTAATTTCTCTTTCTGATCTTTCATTGTTAGTGTATAGGAATGCAAGAAATTTCTGTGCATTAATTTTATTTCCTGCAACTTTATCAAATTCATTGATTAGCTCTAGTAGTTTTCTGGTGGCATCTTTAAGATTATCTATGTATAGCATCATGTCATCTGTAAACAGTGACAGTTTTACTTCTTCTTTTCCAATATGTATTCCTTTTATTCCTTTTTCTTCTCTGATGGCAGTGGCTAGGACTTCCAAAACTCTGTTGAATAATAGTGGCGAGAGTGTCCATCCTTGTCTTGTTCCTGGTCTTAGAGGAAATGCTTTCCGTGTTTCACCATTGAGAATGGTGTTTGCTGTGGGTTTGTCGGATATGGCCTTTATCATGTCGAGGTAGGTTCCCTCTATACCCACTTTCTGGAGAGTTTTTATCATAAATGGGTGTTGAATTTTGTCAAAAGCTTTTTCTGCATCTACTGAGATTATCATATGGTTCTTATCCTTCAGTTTGCTAATATGGTATATCACATTGATTGATTTGTGTATATTGAAGAACCCTTGCATCCCTGGATAAATCCCACTTGATCATGGTGTATGATCCTTTTAATGTGTTTTTGGATTCTGTTTGCTAGTATTTTGTTGAGGACTTTTGCATCTATATTCATCAGTGATATTGGTCTGTAATTTTCTTTTTCTGTAGTATCTTTGTCTGATTTTGGTATCAGGCTGATGGTGGCCTCATAGAATGAGTTTGGGAGTGTTTATTCCTCTGCAATTATTTGGAAGAGTTCAAGACGGATGGGTGTTAGCTCTTCTCTAAATGTTTGATAGAATTCACCCGGGAAGCCATCTGGTCCTGGACTTTTGTTTGTTGGAAGATTTTTAATCACAGTTTCAATACTTGTGATTGGTCTGTTCATATTTTCTATTTCTTTCTAGCTCAGTCTTAGAAGGTTACACCTTTCTAAGAATTTGTCTGTTTCTTCCTGGTTGTCCATTTTATTGGCATAGATTTGCTTGTAGTAGTCTCTTAGGGTGTTTTGTATTTCTGTGGTGTCTGTTGTAACTTCTCCTTTTTCATTTCTAATTTTATTGATTTGAGTCCTCTCCCTCTTTTTCTCAATGAGTCTGGCTAATTGTTTATCAATTTTGTTTATCTTCTCAAAGAACCAGCTTTTAGTTTTATTGATCATTGCTATCATTTTCTTTGTTTCTATTTCATTTATTTCTGCTCTGATCTTTATGACTTCTTTCCTTCTGATAACTTTGGGTTTTGTTTGTTATTCTTTCTCTAGTCCCTTTAGGTGTAAGCTTAGATTATTTATTTGCGATTTTACTTGTTTCTTGAGGTAGGCTTGTATTGCTATAAACTTTCCTCTTAGAACTGTTTTTGCTGCATCCCATAGGTTTTGGATCACTGTGTTTTTGTTATAATTTGTCTCTAGGTGTTCTTTGATTTCCTCTTTGATTTCTTCAGTGATCTCCTGGTTACTTAGTAACTCATTGTTTAGCCTCCATGGGTTTGTGTTTTTTACGTTTTTTTCCCTGTATTTCATTTCAAATCTCATAGTGTCGTGGTTGGAAAAGATGTTTGATATGATTTCAATTTTCTTAAATTTACCAAGGCTGATTTTTGACCCAAGATGTGATTTATCCTGGAGAATGTTCCGTGTGCACTAGAGAAGAAAGTGTGTTCTGCTTTTTTTTGGATGGAATGTCCTATAAATATCAATTAAATACACCTGGTCTATTGTGTCATTTAAAGCTTGTGTTTCCTTATTAATTTTCTCTCTGGATGATATGTCCATTGGTATAAGTGAGGTGCTAAAGTCCCCCACTATTATTGTGTAACTGTCACTTTCCTGTTTTATAGCTGTTAGCATTTGCCTTATGTATTGAGGTGCTCCTATGTTGGGTGCATATATATTTATAATTGTTATTTCTTCTTGGATTGATCCCTTGATCATTATGTAGTGTCCTTCCTTGTCTCTTGTAACATTCTTTATTTAAAGTCTATTTTATCTGATATGAGTATTGTTACTCCAGCTTTCTTTTGATTTCCATTTGCATGGAATATCTTTTTCCATCCCCTCACTTTCAGTCTGTATGTGTCCCTTGGACTGAAGTGGGTCTCTTGTAGACAGCATACGTATATCATCTATCTATCTATCTATCTATCTATCTATCTATCTATCTATCTATATCTATATCTATCTATCTATCTATCTATCTATCTATCTATCTATCTATATATATATATATCTTGTTTTTGTATCCATTCACTAAGCCTGTGCCTTTTGGTTGGAGCATTTAATCCATTAATATTTGAGGTAATTATTAATATGTATGTTCCTATTACCATTTTCTTAATTGTTTGGGGTTTGCTTTTGTAGGTCCTTTACTTCTCTTGTGTTTCTCACTTAGAGAAGTTCCTTTAGCATTTGTTGTAGAGCTGGTTTGGTGGTGCTGAATTCTCTTAGCTTTTGCTTGACTGTAAAGCTTTTGATTTCTCCATTGTATCTGAATGAGATCCTTGCTGGGTAGAGTAATCTTGGTTGTAGGTTTTTCCCTTTCATCGCTCTAAATATAACATTCCACTCCTCCCTGGCTTGTAGAATTTCTGCTGAGCAATCAGCTGTTAACCTTATGGGGGTTCCCTTGTACGTTAGTTGTTGTTTTTCCCTTGTTGCTTTTAATAATTTTTCTTTGTCTTTAATTTTTGTAAATTTGATTACTATGTGTCTCAGTGTGTTTCTCCTTGGGTTTATCCTGTCTGGGACTCTCTGTGATCCCTGGACTTGGGCAGCTATTTCCTTTCCCATGTTAGGGAAGTTTTCAACTATAATCTTTTCAAATGTTTTCTGAGATCCTTTCTCTCTCTCTTCTTCTGGGACTGGTATAATGCAAATGTTGGTCCATTTAATGCTGTCCCAGAGGTCTCTTAGGGTGTCTTCATTTATTTTCATTCTTTTTTTCTTTATTCTGTTCCATGGCAGTGAATTCCACCATTCTGTCTTCTTCCAGGTCAGTTATCTGTTCTTCTGCCTCAGTTATTCTGCTATTGATTCCTTCTAGTGTATTTTTCATTTCAGTTATTGTATTGTTCATCTCTGTTTGTTTGTTCTTTAATTCTTCTAAGTCTTTGTTAAATATTTCTTGCATCTTCTCAATCTTTGCCTCCATTCTTTTTCCAAGGTCCTGGATCATCTTCACTATCATTATTCTGAATTCTTTTTCTGGAAGGTTGCCTACCTCCACTTCACTTAATTGTTTTTCTGGGGTTTTATCTTATTCCTTCATCTGGTACATAGCCCTCTGCCTTTTCATTTTGTCTATCTTTTTGTGAATGTGTTTTTTTTGTTCCACAGGCTTCAGGATTGTAGTTCTTGTTTCTATAGTCTTCCCTCTGTAGATGAGGCTATCTAAGAGGCTTGTGCAAGCTTCCTGATGGGAGGGACTGGTGGTGGGTAGATCTGGGTGTTGCTCAGGTGGGCAGAGCTCAGTAAAACTTTAATCTACTTGTCTGGTGATGGGTGGGGGTGAGTGCCTCCCTATTGGTTGTTTGGCCTGAGGTGACTAGCAGTGGAGGCTACAGGCTAATCATGCTAATCGTGGTGCTAATCGTGGATTCTGGGAGTGCTCATGCCAAGGAGTACATCCCAGGACTTCTGCTGCCAGTGTCTTTGTCCCTGCGGTGAGCCACAGCCACCCCACACCTCTGCAGGTGATCCTCCAACACTAGCAGGTAGGTCTCATTCAGTCTCCTATGAGGTCACTGCTCCTTCTCCCTGGGTTCTGATACACGCACTACTTTGTGTTTGCCCTCCAAGAGTGGAATCCCTGTTTCCCCCAGTCCTGTTGAAGTTCTGCAATCAAGTCCTGCTAGCCTTAAAAGTCTGATTCTCTGGGAATTCCTCCTCCCGTTGCCAGACCCCCAGGCTGGGAAGCCTGACATGGGTCTCAGAACCTTCAATCCAGTGAATGGACTTCTGTGGTATAATTGTTCTCCATTTTGTGAGTCACCCACTCACCAGTTATGAGATTTGATTTTATTGTGATTGCACTCCCCCCACCATCTCATTGTAGTTTCTCCTTTGTCTTTGGATGTGGCGTATCTTTTTCAGTGAGCTCCAGTGTCTTCCTATCAATGATTGTTCAGCAGTTACTTGTGATTCTGGTGCTCTTGCAAGAGGGAGTCCTTACAGTTGTTTTCAACTTGTTTTTGTTGTTGGTCTTTCCTGGCCATACACTTGCAAGGACTACATTTTTATCCAGTCTCCTATAATAAGTCTTTCTGATTTTCCCATTTTCCATTCTTCTGATTGTGATTGTATAGGCATGATTATAAATTGAAATGGAAACATGAAGAAAGACAAATCACCTAGAATTCTACCACCCTAACACAATACATGGTTACATTTTCCCAATTCCTCTTCTAGTATTTGTTTCTATGTATATATATTTACCTATATGTAAAAATGAAGAGTCAATTTAATTTTCTAGTTTTTAATATTTTTCATATTTGTGCGAGTCTTCATAAAAATCATATCTGCTTAATATTTTATCAGAGCATGATGGACTATAACCCAATTATTCTATAAGTATAAACAGTCTACATATATAGTCATTTTTCTCTAATGAATAATATTTCAACAACCTCTGTACCTATAATGTTTTTCCTTTATTTCCTTAGCATAAATTTCCAGAAATGAGATCACTGGGTTTCTTTCTACCTCATATTCTCTTTGATCATAACGAAAGACAACCTCTCTCTTTGTTGACCCTGCTTTATTCCTTTGCTGAAACTACTCTCTTTTTTAAAAAATTAATTTTATTGAAGCATAGTTGATTTACAATGTTGTGTTAATTTCTCCTGTACAGATAAGTGATTCAGTTATTCATATATATACAGGTACACATTATTTTCCATTATGGTTTATCTCAGGATAGTGAATATGCTTCCCTGTGCTACACAGTAGGACCTTGTTGTTTACCCTTTCTATATGTAATAGTTTGCACCTGCTAATCCCAAACTCCCAATCCATCCCTCCCCACCCTCCACCCCCTTGGAAACCACAAGTCTGTTCTCTATGTCTCTGAGTCTGTGAGACTACTCTCTTCCTGCTTCCCATCACTTCCTATAACCAGATTCAATGACTTCCATTCAAGCAGCCTTCATTAATTAAGTAGCCAACCAACCCCAGATCCCCATGTTCTTCTCTTTAACACCATGCCCTCCAGGCCTTTGTACATAATTGTTATACTAGTGTGAGCTGAGTCACACACCTTTTGAGTTGGTCACTCATTGTTTCCCACAGGCATGTTTTCTCTCCCTCTAGGAAGCACACCTCTGAGATAAGGCATGTGCCTTTTCCTTCCTCCTTTGTTGTGAGCTGTTCCCACAGCAGGCACTCACAGCAAGCCTGCTGCCAAGGACATATGGTTTCTCCACCAGTGAGTTCAGCCTACTGATTCCACATCCCCACACTGCCTTCATCCTAAGTGCCCTCACTAATCAATGATGCTCTACAACACACAGATACTCACGACTATGGTCCTGCATGAACTGGATTAGATCACATTGCTGTACATGAAAAAGGAGAGAGAAAATAAGAAACATGAACACAGTGAATTCCAAGTGGCCATATTCATTTCCCAGTGAACAGGTTGCATTTTTGTGTGTGTGAATAAGGTGATACATACAGAATATACCCGCTGCCCTGCCATGCCTTTAGGGCCCTGGGAAAACAAAAACAGAGCAAGTTATTGGTATGTGAATTGGAGTCTTCAGTGCTCTTCCCCCACACACTGAGAGTATAAACCTTTCTGTTTCAGTGTTTGATCAATTAAGCTAATGTCTACCTAGACTGAACTGAATGATTTTTCTAGGATGACAAGAAGGAAAGAAACAAAAGTACTTTTTAAAGATACTTGTACTGCAGATAGAACATTTAGAAGGCATTTCTCATAATAATACTTAAAATTATAAACAGCAGGCTTCCCAAAGAGTAGCATGAAGGAGAAACATTTACTGAAGTATATTTAAAACACTGGCAGCAGCACACAGCCTCAACATATGTGAAAAAAAGAAAGACAATTACATAGCCAAATGGACATTACACAGAAGGAGAGCATACACACTAAGCTCATAAATGCTGAAGGTGATGGAGGAAAGGAATACAGATAATTGGGTGAGATGAGTCAGGGAAGGCTCTAAACACAATCAGCTGCCTTTCTTGACAGTGTGAGCTTTTCTCATTTTCCTTTTTATCAGGATCAGCCTTCTTGGCAGTTTGTTCTTAATGTGTTTGCACATATGAATCCCTTTGGGCAGCTTTTAAGTATTATTATGAGAAATGCCTTCTAAATGTTCTATCTGCAGTACAAGTATCTTTAAAAAGTACTTTTGTTTCTTTCCTTCTTGTCGTCCTAGAAAAATCATTCAGTTCAGTCTAGGTAGACATTAGCTTAATTGATCAAACACTGAAAGCTAGGATGTTTGCTGACTTCAGAAAATGCTGTCACACGCTCATGATTGCTGTAAGATTTCATTGACCCCTCAGAAGCTCATCCATGAATGTCAGTGTAAGAACCTCTGTTCTAAATGACAACTGGGCATCTGTCCATCCATCCGTCTATCCATCTACCCATCCATCCATTCATCCATCCATTGAACAGTTAAGTGTCTGCTGAATGCTGAGGTGGCCCACTGTGTGCTGCTGGTATTAACCAAAACTGTCATGGCATCCATGATTCTACCCACTGGGGGCATATTTTCTTCCTGACCCAAATCAAGAAATATACATCTCACTAAAAGATTCAGAGTCTTATTTTTCCATTTACAAGTGACAGCAGAAAACAGAAAAGAATGCACAACCATTTAAACAGAGAGAAGAAGAGTTTCCAGCTAATGAATAGAGTAGGCAGCCCACATCCTACAGAAAATCAGAACTGTGGAGAGTAGGTTCCAAAAGACTGAGTTTAAGAATAACTTAGAGCAACTCCTTAAGGAGAGACTGAGGACCACAGGCATGAGACAGAGAAACCATGGTATACCAGACCAGCATGGCCAAACACAAGAGCAGGAGGATATGGGACCTCCAGGGAGAGCTCCAGAATCTGGAAAGGAGGCAAATCCCGACCAGTCCAGATTGACTCAGGGACCAGATTCTCACTCACATGACTAAGAATACTCACCAGTTCCTTAATTCAAAAGAAAGAAAAGATTGTACCAGAGTATCCTTTACAGTGAGTTGACTATCATTCTACTATGGATTCAGTTTTCCACAAAAGATCCATGTTTTTCTTTTCTTTATAAAGTTGCAAGTTAAAGAACCCCTCCAGGTAGTCAGAAAACAAGCACAATACACAAAACAAGAGAAGCAGTTTCTCCTGTCCTTACACAATGCTTCCTGCACTTCACACACAAAACACAGATGCTGGCAACATTTAGTTCTTATTTGACTGTTCTCTTTAGGGGAGAGAGACATGTTAATGTCATCACAATAACACATAAGGCACTAAAATAGAGATATGGATATCTTGTCAGTGGGAGATGTGCCTGGCTCTGTCCAGGAACGCTTCTAGAGGTGCCATTTCTTTTGTAATTGAATCACAGTGGAAAGTTGCAATTTTATTTCCAAATCTCCCCAGCGTCCATATCGTGAGGTCAGGAAGGCAAAAATAGTGGTTTGGGAAATTCTATCAACCTGTCAGGACACATTAATGAAGTTTATGCATTCTCATCCCTATTTTTAAACCTTCAGTAAAAATTAACAGTCACAGCTCATATTTGCATTGAACTTTATAGTTTATGAAGAGCATTCACATTTGACTATCTGATCCTCACAGCTACCTTTTGAGGTGTTTCCAACAGGACATGTCATTCCCATTTTAGAAGGAAATTGAGAGACCCAGGGACTAGTCCAAGGACACCCAGGTAGCAAGAAGCAGAGTCTGGACTTGAACCAGTGATTCTGACTTTAAATTCTGTGCTCATTCCAGTGGGCACCCTAGGAAGCAGCACATGACCCTTAGTTCTCATGAGTGTACTTACTCTCTTTCCAGGAGGGCCTTGGGGTCCTTGAGAGCCTTCCTCACCTTTCAAGCCTACAGTGAGCTGCAGGTAGAAATATACATGAGTTTCCACATCCTCTATCCATGGAGACTACCTCAGCCTTAATGTGACTTTATAATTAAAAAAAAATTTTTTAGCAAAAACAACTATTAATTCAAGTTAAGCAAATTCCTTATGTGTAATATAAATAGCCATTCTTTCTTTCCCACAGAACTCACAGAAAAATAAATTTTTCCAATAGTTCATTGTTAGTGTATAGAAACACAACTGATTTTTTTTTTTTTTTTTTTTCTTGCGTTATGCGGGCCTCTCACTGTCGTGGCCTCTCCCATTTGCGGAGCACAGGCTCCGGACGCGCAGGCTCAGTGGCCATGGCTCACGGGCCCAGCCGCTCCGCGGCATGTGGGATCCTCCCGAAACGGGGCACGAACCCGCGCCCCCTGCATCGGCAGGCGGACTCTCAAGCACTGCGCCACCAGGGAAGCCCAACACAACTGATTTTTATATGTTGATTTTGTATCCTGCAACTTTACTGAATTTGTTTATTACTTCTAACAGTTTTTAATTAAGTCTTTAAGATTTTCTATCTATAAGATCATATCATCTGCAAACAGACACATTTACTTCTTCCTTTTCAATTTGGATGACTTTTATTTTTTTTCTTGTCTAATTGCTCTAGCTAGGACTTCCAGTATTATGTTGAAAAGGAGTAGTGAGAGTGGACACCTATGTCTTGCTCCTGGTCTTAGCAGGAAAGCTTTCAGCCTTTCATTGTTGAGTGTGATGTTAGTTGTGGATGTTTCAAATATGGCCTTTATTATGTTGAGGTACTTTCCTTCTATACCCAATTTGTTAAGAGTTTTTATATTGAAAGGATGTTGAATTTTGTCAAATGTTTTTTCAGCATTTATTGAGATGATCATATGATTTTTATCTTTCATCCTAAATAGTAATTCTTAATTATTGGTAAACATCCATTTCCCTCTTAGGCTCTTCATTTAGTGATATCCTTTGCTCTGGCACTGGCTGTGCATTTAAATCTAAATTAGTCATATGCTAGAATTGGCGCTTTAAACAAGTGAATACACAAGAGCATACGGAGATCTAATAAAAAGCTGCCATCTGCAAAGAATCAAATAAGAAAAATAATTCCCCACATATATAAGGACATGGGTTGGCTCTATCATTCTCATAACTCAAGGTGATGGATATAGATGCTAATGAAATTTGTCCAGTCAGATGTAAAATATCTGTTGAATTGCATTTCTTTCATGCTGGTAATGACCTTCGATATTACACTGAAACTTTAAAATGAAAGGATGCTTGTCTTGGAATTTTGGTTTTTTAATAAGTATAACACTCTACTCTGCACTTTGCTATTTAGAAGATCTCAACAGCTTTCCTTAAAATGAATACCCCAGGTGACCTTGGCTCTGGGGACTGGAACTGTCAGAAAATGCTCCAGGACACAGTAGGAAGATGTCAACTTCATTTACACTCACAGGGTTAATATTCTGGGCTTTAATATGTGCCCTAGAAAAGACTGGAAGACACTGACACTTTTTAGAATAGCCTTTTATCAATCTGTAAATACTTAAAATAGTTCAGATTCATGGAAACATAGGATTTTAGAGCTGAAAGTAGCTTTTGTGTCATTAAGTTTAACTCCCATGTTATAGAAATAGAGACCTTGAAAAGATGTGTTGAAGAACACACAGCTAGGAAGTGGCATTTCAGATGACCCTGGGTTGGATTGACAATCCACATTTATAATTACAACATAAAAGCCAGAATCTTCCAAAGAAACATTTATTATTTCTGGAATTATAGGTCACTTACTTTTAGTCCCCTAAATCCTTTGGGCCCAGGCCCCCCAGGAATTCCAGGATCACCAACAACACCCTAAAGATTCAGATATAAGAAATCAAGATATTAAAATACTTGCTATGAAAGAATAAAAATAATTCTCTCCAAACCAAAACCTAATTGATCTTATAACTATATCATATATTAAATATTAAATGTCATTTCTTCTTGTCATTTAGAACTAAGTCATTGATACACCTAGGTACTCTCCAAACTATTTTAATTTTCTGAAAATACAAATATTTATGCATCAATATCAATACAATGGCTATTCAATCAGTTACTAAAAATACCTAAAGAAAAATGCTTGAAAATCAAGGAAAACATATGGGGTATTGACTACATAAAGTACTAAATAATGAATTACTTCCTAAATTCATGAATCATTTCTCAAAAAGTTGAAGGTAAAAAGAAATTTATTCTGACTTTGGTGGAAAACTAATTTAACACATCAATATGCTAATTTACCATTTATCTGTAAATTGAAATATGCTAATTTTCTCTCTTTATCAGCAAATTAGAAAATTGGTCCTTTACAATGAGAACTCCTATCCTAACAGTTATTTATATAGTCCCTTCTTGAACCCTTCTCCACCTAAGGGAAGAATCTCTTTTGGTAATTCATCAATTAAAAGCACTTTTAAGGGAATCAAAAATTGGCTATTTTCCTATACTGTAGTTGATTCAATTTACTTAGACATTCTATTTTTTTAATCCATATTTTCTATTTTAATTTGAGCATCAATTATTGGAAGACATACAAGATACTTTATTTAATTAATTTTTATTGATGTATAATTGATTTACAGTGTTGTGTTAGTTTCACGTGTACAGCAAAATGACTCAGTTATACACACACACATATATAATATATATATATATTCTTTTTCAGATTTTCTTGTATAGGTTTTTACAAAATATTGAGTGTAGTTCCCTGTGCTATATATACAGTAGGTCCTTGTTGTTTATTTTATATATAGTAGTGTATGTATGTTAATCTCGAACTCCTAATTTATCCCTCCCCACTTCCCCTTTAGTAATCATAAGTTTGTTTTCTATGTCTGTGGGTCTATTTCTGTTTTGTAAATAAGTTCATTTTTAAGGATGCTTTTTTTTTTTTAAATAAATCTTATTACGGAATTCCAGTGTATAAAACAGATATAACCTGAGCTACTCTGGATGAAATGGAAGGAATGTCTTGTCATAGAGCTTGGAGGTGAATTTCAGGCTGGTAGGCAATGAGGAATTCTAGAAGATGTTTGACCAAGAGAGTAACATAACTAAGTTATACTTTGGGAAAAATCAAGAGAGTAGTGTTTGGGATTAACTGAAGCAGGTTAAAGTTGCAAGTAGGAGACTAATGAGAATATGGTAATCTTTCAGGTAAGAGGAAGTGAAAGCCATGATAATGAAGTACAAAGTACAATAGCAGAAGACAAGAGTTTTGCATGAGATCACCAGGGTACAGAAATCAAGAAAAGGACTAAGGACTAAATTTGAGAGGGTACCTAGAGGTAGGGTTTCAAGACAAGAGACATCAGGCAGTGAAGGACAAATTTTCCAATTGAAAGGTTCATAGGAGTTAAGTATGGTCCTTTCTTCATGAAGCTCAGGCAAACCGATTGTCTTGCTTTTTTTTTTCCTGTTTCATTCAGATCCACAGACTTATCTTAATTCTCAAGTAGAAGGTCAAGATCATGGTAACTTTGACAAGTTATATGCACAATACCTTTTGACCCATATCTCCAAAGAATCCTCTTCGGCCCTGTGATTTTCAGCAGAGAACATACATAAATCAACACACCATTTAATTGATTCACCAATTAAAGAAATAATTGTTTTCCATATTTACCTTTACTCCTTTTCGTCCCATAGGACCATAGCCCGGAATGCCATAATCACCCTGTGAATATATCAGTTCATTTCAATTTCTCAAGAGTGGAAATTAATTGTAACCTATATTGGGGAGATTATGGTGTGAGGATAAAAGCACCGGGGACTTCCAGGTGGAGGGGGCCTGATGAACTTGAACTCTCGGAATATTCATGCCGTTTAGTTTTCAACACTTCCTGGTATATGCCCTGGTACTTCTTTGCTCAGCTCCACTGTGCAGACATGACAGGAAGCAGATGGATTGTCACTTAAGACTAGTCGAGTCAGTGGCAGTTACTTGCCTGGAAAATTAGGAGCTGGTCCAAAGAACACTGGGTGAGGAATTCCCCAAAAAGGAATTGTAAATGGACAATAAACATATTGAAAAATATTATCCTCACTAGTAACCAAAGAAATGCAATTTGAAACAGTAATGAGACATCATTTTTGGTCAGTAAAATTGGTAAAGATGAAATAAAAGAAAGTGACAATACCCATTGTTGGTGTGTATGCCCTGAAGTGAGCACTCTTCCTGCACAACACAAGGGTACATACGTCCTTGGAATTTTCCTAAGGACACTTTGCAATAGAGTTCAAATCCTTAATTAAACATGTACATATTCCTTGAACCAGCTATGCTACTTCTAGAAATTTCTATATAGAAATTAATTATGGTTTTATCCAAAAACTTAGTTACATACAAGAATATTCATTGCTGTCCTATTTTAAGACAGTGAAAATCTGAAAGCAAACTAAATATCCAGTAATAAGAAGTTGGTCAAGTGAACTAAGGTATATACATTCAGTAGAGTATTTTGAAGCTATTGAAAGTAACTTTGAGGGAAAAATATAATGACATGGAAGTATGCCCATGATGCATTGTTAATAGGGAAAAAGAATTTTTTTTCTATCTCCAGGATATTAATGATAAATATTTAAAAATGGTGGGATTATGGGTAATTTTTCTTTCCCATTTCCCATGTTTCATGCTTAGTCAATTTTCTACAATATCTATGCCTAATATTTGTAATAAACGTTATTTTTGAAAAGAAATTAATTTTTTCCTATTTTCTTCTTATATTGACTGCTTTATGAACTGAGACTCTGGTACAGCCAGAGCAACTAGAACAGATACCCTGTTTCTTGATCCTACTACCCTCTTGTCAATCTGGAGTTTTACAAGAAGTCACCTGATTTTCAACTGACATGGCCATATAGGTTGTTAAAATACTGAGCTCATTCATTATTCTCTCTGCATTCTCCTTTCCCTCTTGCCGTTCTCCCTTTGTTTTAGCAGACAGACTAGCTATAGAATGAGTGCTTCAGGGAGCAGGAGGAATGTCCCTACATCTTCCTAGGAGGTCCCAAAATACCTTCAGGACCCCAGGTGCTTAAGCTAATGCTGTCAGCCCCCTTCTCTTTACTGAGTCCTTGGAGCTGCTAAAGGGTAAGAGTCCTAAAACCTCATACTTGCTTTCCTTGTGGTCCAGCTTGCCCCAGTGGCCCTGGATCTCCAGGAATTCCAGGTTCTCCCTAGTGAGACAAGGAGAGCTTCAGATCAGTAAAAATCAAACCTGGCTCCCACCATAGGATGTTCTGTCCACTAGTTGGGGACACTCAGGGTTCTCAGTGAGGGTTCAATGCTCAGCAAGCTAGGGAGTGTAGGAAACAAATAATGATCTTCCCAAAGGCAAGCAGGAAACACCAGCACAGCCCAAAGCTGGACTCAGTACTGCCTTCCCAGTGCTATAGAAGGACTAAAGGAGAAGAGAAAGAGTGGAAAATTTACTCCAGGGAAAGTGGATTCATTTGCTGATTTATTCACCCATCCAACAGTTATTTATTGTCCTGGAAAAGGAACTGTTGAACATGACCAATGTGGTCCTGCCCTCACCAAGAATACTCTGGTTAGAATGAGAGACAATTAGGCAATTCTACACTGTGTGATAAAGTTCAGGGTGCTATGGCAGCAGAGAGAAGTGGACTCTAAGTCAGATTTGGTGGGGCGGGCAGGCTGGCTGCCTGAAGGAAGGGAGCAGGGATGCTGAGGCTTAAAGGATAAGTTGTGTGAGCTGGAAGAAGGACCGAGGGAGGAGTGAGAATGGAGGAGGAAGGCACAGTAAGAAGCCTGGGCAAGCATACAGGAGGGAGATGAGCTAGGAAGCCTTAGAATTAAACAGGGTCAAAGCGTCTTCTAAGCTACTGGAAAATTTGGAGATTTTCTTAAGGGTCATCCAAAGGTAAGACCAGTGACATAATCTGTGGGACTCAAATGAAATCATGGGCCCTTAACTCAAAAGCAAACTTTCCAGACTGTGATAGCAGAGCTTGAGGCCAAGTAGGGGTGCCTTCTAAGCGAGGCCGCCTGTGTGACTGAATGGGTCCCAGGCCCATGAAGCTGGCCCTGGGGGAGGGAGCTGCTGAAAGGTTTTGAGCAGGGGAGTGAGATTCTGAACAGGCCAACAGTCTGTTCTCTAACAATCTCCAATAAGGACGTTTCTGAGAAGGTAGGTTGAGTTAGACTGAGAACTGTATGCATGAACAGATCTGAGTTCTGACATCCCCCATGCCCCTGGCCCACCAAGTGCCTTAATGCATTCAGGAAACCAGCAAGTTGAGTTTATCAGAGTTGTTTCATAATAGGTGAATAAACCTTGTCTCTCCCAGTGAAATGGGACAGTTTCAGAGAGGAAGGAGAAGAATATTGGCAGAAAGCTGGTGAGTGGTTGATTGTGCCTGGATCATGTGAAGAATTAACATGAAAATGAAGAAAAAAAAATGGAGCTGCTCTTCTCAGTGTCTGAAATCTGTAAGAAATAACACTTACCTTTTTCCCCAAAAGTCCAGGCCTTCCAACACTCCCTTTATCTCCCACTGGTCCAGGAGCACCCTGAAAGAATATAGGAAACACAGATGTTGATGCTACAGCAATTTGTACAAAACCTATTAGATTAGTTTTGCTTTTCTTCGTGTCATTTGTAACAATTTCTTTATGCCTCCTTAACAAGAAACCCAGCCTGAAACCAGGTGACTCGGGCTACAGTCCTGGTTAGAGGACCCCAAGTCTTCATTGGCAGGGACATCACTAGTCCAAATGGGGACTTAGTGAGAAATAAGGCACTCTTGACACAACACATGTTATTTTGTTAGAACAAGACATTGTGCTGTCATTGTCACTTTTGTGCTCTGTGCCATCCACACATATACAATGGGATGTCAAATGTGTTTCAGTTTCCCGATCTGCAAAGGGGCAAAACGGTCTTTCACAAATATGCTGGGAAGATAACTGAGCAAACATGGGTATCACTTGCCTTCTAAACTCTCACTATCTGAGCTGAAAAACTGAATAGATTCAGAAGTTTTTTTCTTTTTTTTTTTTTTTTTGCGGTACGCGGGCCTCTCACTGTTGTGGCCTCTCCCGTCACGGAGCACAGGCTCCGGACGTGCAGGCTCAGCAGCCATGGCTCACGGGCCCAGCCGCTCCACGGCATGTGGGATCTTCCCAGACCGGGGCACAAACCCGTGTCCCCTGCATCGGCAGGCGGACTCTCAACCACTGCGCCACCAGAGAAGCCCAAGATTCAGAACATTTTTAATACGAATCTCTCACCATCCAAACTCTCATTACTTACTGTCAGAAATTTGGGAATCAAATAGTTTCAAAGGGTGAATTCAAAGCTGAACTTAAGAATCAAATAAATTTGGGTAGCGAGGGATCTTTGCAGAGTCCATTTCAAATATCTATAGTCAATGGAGATAGGCATGGCACCGATAATTTTTTAAAGTTAGAAAAAGCAGAATAATGTATCAGGTTTTGAAATGTTCATGAGTCAGCAAGATGTACATTCTTCTAAAGGCTTCCTTCAGGCGGATAAAGTGGGTTTGTGCTTTCCAAGTCAAACCCCCGGGAAGGAGAAAGGCGAATGTACAAGGAATCTGAGCTGTGCTAAAGATTTGTCCCAAGTTAATCCCCAAATGAAATACTCCATACTAGATAATATAAAATAAACTCTATGTGAAGATGTCTTTGAAGCAAGAGGAAAATGAAGGTTGGAGACCATTGAGGTACCATCTGAGTCACACACCTGAGGTCCTTTGTGCCCCTCGTTTCCCTTCTCTCCTTTCCTGCCGCGAAGTCCATTTGACCCCTTTGGTGGTAACAAAAGAAACACAATGCAATGAAGTAAATGAAAACTGACTTTCTTTTTGGGCCTCTCACTGTTGTGGCCTCTCCCGCTGCGGAGCACAGGCTCCGGACACGCAAGCTCAGCGGCCATGGCTCACAGGCCCAGCCGCTCCGCGGCATGTGGGATCTTCCCGGACTGGGGCACGAACCCGTGTCCCCTGCCTCGGCAGGTGGACTCTCAACCACTGTGCCACCAGGGAAGCCCGAAAACTGACCTTCTTCATTAGTACTTTTGAAACACCTGCACGGAAAAGCATCTATCCAGCCCTTCAAGCAGCTTTAACACTGCGATTAAGCATGTCTCAGAAGAGGAGTTGAAAGGAGACCCAGACTCAGTGGAGCAGCTCTTATAAAGAAATATCCTGCCTGGGTGTAAGACCTCATCCCTCTGTGGCAGGGAGAAATGGAAAAGAGACTAAAAGGAGAAATAAAGCCCATAGAAGAAGGAAGTGAGACATAAACAATAGTCAGATGGATTCCTTTGATGGGGCAGGTTACCTGGGCCAAAGTGCATCAATGTGTAAAAGAGAAAGCAAGTTAGCACAAAAGGACATTTTAGCAGCAGATCCCTATCAGAGGAATTAAAGCATATTTTTTTGGTCATATTTCCCATCAAATGCATGGTTCTCATATGGTTCTCTCACACAGAAAGAAAAGCTAGAGGTGCTGGTATTGTTTCTCATCACCAAAGCAGCAGCTGTAAGATGTCCTGGTTGCCCAGTGCAAATGGTGGTTACAGCCCCTGGGCTGGCCTTGTTTCACAGCCTGAGCATCAAAGGGACCCTGGAGGGGCTGAGGTAATGTCACCCCTCTCCCTACAAAGTCTGGGGATGGATTTAGGCTGGTCCCATGGTTACTCATTCTAGAGGACACCAGAACCACGCAAGAGAATTCCAAATTCAGGCTTAGTATGAAGAATCTAGAACTTTCTAGAAGAAAAATGAACTCCTGGAAAGGTCTTAGGATGGACACATCTATGTAGGCAGGTCCTTCCAGACAAGTTCAGGCTTAAAGTAGACTCCATCAGGTGACTATGTACCCATGTGTTGCAAACCATTCTCTAGGATGACCCTGGCATATTTCTGACATGGAAAAGAAACAGAGATGTCCTAATTCTTATGCCCATCTTATTAATGATATGACCAAGCAAAACTGCAGATGACTCACATAGAGCCCTATCAGTGATATTCCAGAGCACTGTCACCCCCTATAGAGTCAGCTTTGGAAGAGGTGAGTAATAGTTGCCAATTCCTAACTTTCCTTCATTGGAGTCTGCGTGCAGAACCTCACTTAAGAAAAATCAATTTGTTGATCTGGATACTGATTACTAACATAGTATTAAGGTCTCAATAATTCACTATGACTAAAATGCAGACATGATGCCAGGTATACACAAGAGCAAGCCTTTCTTCTATCAGTGAGCTGCAAATTTTGACAGAGCAAAATCACCCACCCTCAATGGGAAATGTAGAATCCCAGAGAAATGAACCATGGAGGAGGGCGGGGGCAGCTTCAAATTGTCTCAGTTATTTATTTTTATACAGAATTACATCTTCCCATCAGAATAACAACATTATCAGTATTACAAATATTGCAACATACCTGTGAGCCTCGTAATCCTTCAGCTCCTGATACACCTTTAAGTCCAGGGTTCCCTGGTCCCCCCTGATGGATGAGTTTTCAGTGTTAAGATTCTCCTCACATGGTTTCCATATATGTTTACTCTTCATAGTACCTAGTGCTTCAGGGCTTCAGGGCATGGTACCCAGGAACTATCTTGTCTGACTCTTGGCTCATGTCCTACTTGACCTAGGATTGTACTCTTCCAAACTGTCTGAGAATTGAACTCCAGGTCATTTCTTACTCTAAGACAGAATTTCACTCTCTTGCAGTCAATGCCCAGGGTGTGTGAATAGCACAGCCTGCAGGGCTGCACAGGTCCCCTGTCTCTGAAGTGTCTGTGAAGGAGGCTTGCCTTAGGTCAGGCCTGTCCTGTGTCTGGCGGTCTAACTGATCCCCCAGGCAGTGGGACTCATGTCCAGTGCTCAGCCTTTCCTACAGCAGCCGCATCAAACGCTAACTCATTGGCAGTACCATCTGCCTGTGAGACATCTCCTTGGCCTCACCTCCCACAGAGGATGGCGGCGGGGAAAGGATACTCACCGAGGCACCCCGGACTCCCCTCTGGCCTTCTCTTTCCTGGATCAGAAAAGAAAAACTGTTAGTGTGTGGGTGTCTGGATGGAGACGCCTTAGAGGCAACCCGAACTGTCTTGTCCCTGACAGACAGAGTAATGAGCAGCTCGCAGAAATGGTTTCCCCGAATCGCTCTCCAAAGACAAGTTTACAAACTGGGCATTTAATTACCAACATTTGGAGGATTGATCGCAAACCAATCCAAAAGTCATTACAGACCTAGCTCCAGTCTGACAACCTTGGCAATTATCCGGGAGGCTGTTTGGAGAATGAAATCATCCTGAAGCACCTGTCTGATACCTCCCCTCTCCAGCAAATCCTACAAAGCACTGTCTGCTGATCAGAGGTTTCCTACATGAGAACAAGCTGTGCCATATCCGTCTCTCTCTGTCCTGGGTCCCTGATACTATCTTAGGGGGGAGTACAAACTCGTTATACACAGTGCTTGCCATGGGCCCACTGGGGTTAGACTCCATGGAATTCTCCAAGGAGGAAATGGCTGATGGGGTCAGGTCAGCTCTGTGCTGGTCCAAATGCCACCATCAGGGTTGTCTGAGAAAAGCTGGTCTGAAGCTAAAATCTGGCAGCACCTCTCCAGAAGCTACCTCAAATTGCCAGTGCAGGCTCTCCACCTAGTGGCTGTCTCTGCTTTCCAGAGGGTAGCCAAGCGGGAAGAAGATCCAAGCCCCAGATCCTAACTTTCTCCCTAAATAGCAATGATGAGTCTACTCTCACCCCTTACTTCCCACCTCTGCCTCGTTGAGAGAGCTGCAGAACATCTCATCCATTGATCTACTTTGTGTGGTGATAAACAACTATGATTATTTTATGTACAAAACAAATACTTAAAACTTTTTCCTACTGTTCACTTGGAAAGGTAGCCATGGAAATGATTTCAGAGCAGCTGTTTTCTTTCAACTGCCCAGCTTCTGAACCTCCTTAGAATAAAACACCTGACCAAATATCATCTCCACCAGTTTGGCTGATGATTAGAATTCTTCCACGGAGGTTCTACCTCTCGATTCAGGTACTCTTTGCTTTTAAAGTGCAAATACCCTTTGGGAGAAGTTACCCATTGTAACTTGTCAGCCGTTTGTACCTTGATGTGACTCACAGAACTCTTGACAGATGAAAGCAGAGCAGAAACAGTACAGCTTGAAGCCACTGTTTCCATGATGTCATAATTCTGTCTACATTAAAAAGCAAGGATAAAATAGCATTCCTATTTTAGTAGTACAATGGTTAGGGACGTGTCCTCAGAAGTCAGACAGCCTTGAGCTCACCCCTGCCCTTTAAAGCCTGGGTGGCACAGAGCAATTGCACAATAGGTCTGAGCCTGGCTGATTAGGAGTGAGACTCCCTGGGTTCAAACCCCAGCTCTACCATTTACCTATCCTGATTCTGGGCAACTTGTCCAAGGTTTCCTGCTTTTTCTCATCTGTAAAATGGATATAATAATAGTATCTACCTGATAGATTTGTTATGAGGATTAAACAAAGTAATATTTGAAAGTGATTTGATTGGGACCTGGCACAAAATATGTGCTCTAGAAGTATAGATACTATTATTTATATGTATTCCTTGTGCCTGACAGGCCAAAGGCAATGGGCCTGGAACATGGTTTCAAATGCTCTGGTTCTTAGAACATGGATCCGTTGCTTTGTCAATAGCTGGGGCAACAATTAATTTACACAGGTTGAAATTCTGTCATGTGGGAGGAGATGTCTTAGTTTTGCTTGTGTTTTTAGAATTTGTCATCCATTTAAGATCCCCTGACCATCATAGAGAATTCTAGCCTTCACTGGAAAGGTGAAGGAGGGGGTAGAAAAGCCATTGTTTTATATCCATCCATATTGATTTGTTTAATTACAAAGGAGGAGATGGGCAGGAAAGTGGGTGAGGATGGGGGAGGGAGGCTGAGAGCCTCCTGTCCATGGAGTGACTTAAAGTCATTGGCTGGTTTGTCCAAGTAATAATCCCCTACCCCACCCCGCTCTTTTTTAAAAAGTGCCTGATGGATGATGACAGCTATAAAGCTATTTCTAACCAAAAGTATTTTCTCTTAAACCAACAAAACTATATATTTATCTTTAAAATTAATAGCATTTAGTTCATCTTGATGTTCTCCTGCTTCCTCTGATTAATTTTAATTCTCTTGTATGGAGAGGTGGGCAAAGTCCCAAAGAATTTCACCAGAAGTACTGGGAGGCCTAAGCCATCCAACTGCAGACCCTTTCCCTTAAGAAGGTAAGAGGAACTAAAACATTCATCCACTATCTCTCCCAGAGGGGGAGGCGACCAGCCACAGCTTTCAAAGTGGTGAGAAGATTCCAAGTTTGTGACAGAAAAGGAAGCCACGTATTTTCAGTGTCCTCGTGAACAAAACAGGGCCAAATCTACATTTGGACATTATTCTCTTTTGATGATCTCCGTTCTGAGTGCATGATGAAAGGGTTTCTAACACACTGTAAATATCCTAACTTTGGTACTCCACAAAGGGAAAAGTGATTTCTTGGTTGTTCCTTAAAAAGAAGCAGAAATCGGGCTTCCCTGGTGGCGCAGTGGTTGAGAGTCCGCCTGCCGATGCAGGAGACACGGGTTTGTGTACCGGTCCGGGAAGATCCCACATGCCACGGAGCGGCTGGGCCCGAGAGCCATGGCCACTGAGCCTGCGCGTCCGGAGCCTGTTGCTCCGCAACAGGAGAGGCCACAACAGTGAGAGGCCCGCGTACACCAAAAAAAAAAAACAAAAAAAAAAAAAAAAAAAAGAAAAAAAAAAAGAAGCAGAAATCCAACATTTCTGTTTTAGGCTTGATATCACATGGGATGCTGTAAAATTACAACAGCAGCTTCAGGTTGCCACTGGTTTGGCCCTAATTGCCAATGTTTTGGTTTATTCAGGAAGAATTTATCTGTAATTCTTCTTTCCCTTTGGCGACATATGAGGAGGAAGAGAGCACATTTACCTATTTCTTAATATTCTACAGAAGCTCAAATATGCTAAGCTACTGGAGGAAGGTTTTTATGTGAAAACCACTGGCTCTCTTCAAAGACATTTAAAAGTTTCTGGAAGGTGGAAAGGGAAAGGCAGACTGTCACAGTGGTTCTCAACCAGGGGCAGTTTGCCTCAACACTGCATCCCCATTACCCCCGACTAACATTTGGCAAGACCTGCAGGCATTTTTGGACATCACAACTGGGGAGGAGTGGGTGCTACTGACATCTAGTGGGTAGAGACCAGGGATGCTGCAAAACATCCTATAATGCACAGGATAGCCCGTCACAACAAAGAATTACCTGGCCCCAAAAGACAACAGTGTCAGTATATCTGCCCTGGATCAGCTAACTGCAGCAACACATATTCTGAATGTCTCTTGGCATCTCCAGGTGATAAGGAGGGGAAATAAATGTCCACAGAAATACTTACACTGCTCCCTCTGGAACTAGGACTGCCTTGTGTCCCTTTCGGGCCGGTTCTACCCTAGAAACACAATTGTTCCCCCAAGATCATAAGAAAAAAGATTCTGAGTAAATGACAAAGACATCAGCATAAAAATCTCAAGCACTATTAAAACAGAACAAATGTGTCGTGCCAGAATGTTTCTGCATATTAACCCTATTGGGTATATATCCATTAAAGAGGAAAATGGTATAGCAACACACACTGCTAATGACCAATTTCCCCATATAATAATATCACCTGCTAGAAACTTAATAACTTTGCCCATTGAGGTGTAACCTACTACAGGCATACCTTATTTTAAGAAAATAAAGCTCTCTTAAATGGGAAATTAGGGTTGATTGTTCAGTTAGAAAAACTGCTATGTATTTTACTAAATAATTTAGACTTTAGGAAAACCTCAGCTCAATAACAGAATTAATCAACTCATATATGTAAAATAGATTACTTGTCTTCCTTGTTTTCCTTTGGAGCCCTTTTGTCCTTTGATGTTATTGCTTTGTCCTGGATTACCCTAGGGGAAGATTTAAATAAAAAGTACTTTAGAATCAAGAAATATCAGCTTTCTTTTCTTTTTCTCAAAATGGTACAATATTAAGAACTAAACTAATTTGGGTTAAGTAACGAGAGGTGTGAGAAAATTCTCCATATTTGAAACTCACAAATAAAAAAAAAATGAAACAATATTTCTCCAAGTCTGAAGGAGGCTCAGTGATAAATGAAGAACTAAAAGAGTGCTTGCCGAAGCTATGGCAATTTTCCCTTCTCTGTACCGGCAGCTTCACTGATGCACTCATCCAAACATGCTTACGCCAGTCTCTCAAAGGTGTAGTAAGATTCCCCTATAATCGAATCTTCAAATAGGGAATCAATAATGTTAGAAACCCAATAAGCAAAATTATGGAAATTTCTTTCCCAAAGGAACTTGGAAGTCTCAAGATACATAAGGATGAATTAGATGGAATTTTAGTTCCCATCTCTGAATTTTTGACATAATCAGCCCAAATCAGATGCAGGTTTTCCCCAAACCAATAAGCCTCAGTCAACACCTACCACCCCCTCCCAAGACATGCCTTTGCCTATAGGTTAGCAGGAGACACAAGAAGTGTGGAGTAAACTACACAATTAAGAGCCACTTGGGCCCCAGTAACTTACAGGATCCCCTGGGAAGCCCTTCTCCCCATGTCCCCCAGGAGGGCCTCTGGAACCTGGGCTGCCCTGAAAACAATAAAATGAGCTTCTGAGTTAGCTTGTTGGAAAGTGTTAAAATGTCAAGGGTCGTGGTGTTTGGAGGGGAGAAAATCAATGAGACAAAATGATCCACGTTCCTCTATCCCAGCCAGATTCCCTTTGACCTCTCAAGCAGTACAAGGTCCAGTTTTAAGCCTACAGTCAGGATTATTTATAAAAAGGCTGGGAAAAGGGAAAACTTCTCATGGTCTAGCAGAGTACTGCCCAGCAGAACTTTCTACAGAGATGGAAATGTTCTCCATCTGCACTGTCCCATACGGTAACCACTGGCCATAGTTGGCTGTCTAACACACGAAATGCGGCTAATACAACTGAGAGCAGAATTTTTCATTTTAGTTAATTTGAATTTAAGTAGTCACATATTGCTAGTGGGTATCGTATTGGACATCCCAGCCAGTCTAGCAACTTCTGACATCTGTAATTAAATTGTCCACTGGAAACCACCACTGCGATGTTCCACTGTCACCTCAAACTCAACTGTTCCCAACTAAACTTGCCCAAGCTGGGATTCTTGCAGGCATTTTGACTGGCTTCTCATTCCCTGCTTCTTTGGTTACCTGGAGATCTGATATCCCGGAGTCAGAACTAGGGTGAGACAAACAAGGTACCTAGGGTGCAACATTTAGGCAGGTACTCACACTTTGCTTCACTCTGAGAATGAGTGCTTCCTTAAATTTTGCACACTAGGTCCTCACTCCAGCCTGGACCCTGTTACAACCTTCATGGGTCTCGTGTCTCTTGCTTGAAGGCTTCATCACTTCTCATCTTGATTATTACAGATCTGCCTCTCATATTTGCCTTGCATCTATGTCATCCCCCATGCATCCTCCACACTACTGTCACGGAATATTTCTAAAATGCAAATTCGATTGTGACCTCCCTACTTACAATTTTTCTAAGGCTCCCCATTCCTTAATGGCTAAAATCCAGACTCCTCCTCCATGGCTCACCAGTGCCTTCACCAGCTCTTCCCACCCGCTCTTGAACCTCACCTCCCTCCACCTGTACCCTAAAGCTCACACCAAGGAGAACAACTTACATGGCCCCCAAGCCCCCAGGTCTTTGCTTATGCTGTTCCCTCTGTCTGGACTGCCATTTCTCCACGTCTTACTAATTCCTATTCATCTTCAGCTCAGGGATCATTTCCTTCAGGAAGGTTTCCTGCACTCCCTCCCCACCCTGCAGAGTTAGGTGTCCTTCTCTGGGCTCCCACCTAGTTACCTATAACATGACCCCAACCACATACTGTGTCGTCATTAGCTATTGATATGTCTGTCTCTCCAACTACACCAGGGGATCCTTGAAGACAAGGACAGTGTGGTTCATCTCTGAGTCGTTAGCACATAACTCAGTGCCTGACACATGCCAGGTATTCAGAAGTATTTGATAAATAAGTGAATCAGAACATAAAAGGAGAGCTGCTTGGAACCAAGGAGGCACACATTAATGAGTGTCAAAATGAATTGAAAATAAAAAAATTTTTCTCTGTGATTTGCTACACCAAGGCCACCAAAATAATTTTGTCTCTTTCTCTTGCTTTTTATTTTTTTCTGATACAATAAAGAGAAGAAGTAAGCTGCTAACAGGCAAATGCATTCATTTGCAGACTTCTGAAAAACATGCTCATAGAAGATCCTTGCAAGTCTTGAATCTTTCTAGCTGGAAATTCTTAAAAACTGCACAGTTACCCACTTGCCCCAAATGGGGATGTAGCATCTATTCGGTGGTAATAGGCTTCATTACTGTCAACTTTATTCCTCATAACCTGTGACACACAACAATGAAGACTATCTCTAACACCAAATTCTCCTTCTTTGATGTACTGAAAAGTGTTACCTGGGACCCTGGATCACCCTTTTCTCCCTTTTTCCCAGGAAGTCCATGAAAGCCCTAAAAGAAGACAAGGCAAACAAAATTCCCATTAAAGAAATACATCAACCTCATGACGACTTTATGGTACTTGAGGAAAAACGGCTTTACCTCTTCCCCATAGAGTCCATCAATCCCATCGTCTCCATGTTCTCCCTGAAAGACAAAGATGGGCAGCAATCAGGTCAAGGGAGATCTCTGCCACGTGCTTATCAGTAAACTAAGCCCATGAGGAAGTGAACTTTGACTGAAGAAGTAACTACCGTACCTTATATCCAGCAAATCCTTTGGCTCCCTGTAAAAGATTAAATATCTCTCACTGGCATGTCAAGGAGAATGTGGATTCACAGTCTATTGGGGCAGGAAGGTGCTGCCTCCGTTAAGAGAGTGATTTTGTATTTCTTTGGTAGCTTCTGGGTTTCCAACCACAAAGAGCTTACAGGTGGAATTTAATAATGCTCAAAATTTCTTGGGATGACTAAATAGACTTACTCTGCAGAAGAGGAAACTAACATGTAATTGGAGAAAGGGAAAGTGGGAGGGGGGATGGAAGAGCGATCACAGAAGAGGGAGGGGATGGAGGAGAGTCGGAGAGGATGCCATAGAGAATTTAAAATACAATGTTTACCTTTTGACCCCGCTCCCCTGGACATCCTTCAATCCCTCTATCTCCTTGGGGTCCAGTGTCTCCTTGTCTTCCCTAAGGAAAGGTACCCAAACAGGTATCCAAAGTGACTCTTTTGCCAGAAGCTGCCAGCTGTTTACTTTTCAAGAGTGAAGCCAGAGCAGCTGGACACTCTGAGCTCTAGACAAAGCACTCTCTCCTACAAATTCATTAATTAACTCTGGTTTTCCCCTCGATTCAAGCATTTTCCCTTCAGGGCTTTCTTACAGATCCAAGATCACACAAAGGTGTGGGATGGGCTCAGTTGCTTCCCTGCCCTTATCAGAAAGCACAGCCAAAGGTTTGAAGTCACTTCACTTTGCAGCCACATTCCCAGTGCTCCACTGATACATGTTGGCCCTAACATCTTGCCCAGGCCCTAACGCTGGCCTGAAAAACTCAGAATTGCTCACGGCAGAGAAGCAAGTTTGTGTCAGGGGACAAGAACTGAGTAGAAGCAGTTGATAGGAAATGACACTGCCCCAAGCCAGTGCTCACGGGAAGGACCACCAGGTTAAAGATCCCCAAAGTTAGAGCATCCACACAGGGAAGAGCACTCAAGGTCAATGACATGTGCCTCTCCCATTAGTCTGCCTTCTCCCAGGAAATATTTAAATACAGGTAAGGGCTAGAATAAAATGAGTCTCAAGAGAAGAACAATATTGTGTTTCCTGAGAACAGGAACCCCCAACTGTCTCTTCTCCCATTGTGTCCCTGGTGCCTGGCTCAGATCTGGGTGCACAGAAGGTGCTAATGGTTTGCTGTATGGATAAATACTCATCTAGCAATTAACTTAGTTCTTTCTTTCCTGGTAGGTGAGGGGAGAGGTGATTTTCCTTTTGCTGCTTTGCTTTCTTTATTCTGAGGATTGTATCCAGTAAAAGCAGGAGGCCTCACCTATGGCCACAGTTGCTGAGAGCCAGCTGTGGGCTCACAGTCAGGCTTTGGGTGACACTTCCCCTCACTCAAACCCTAGCTGGCTCAGTAGGCTCCATGACCCCTCTGCAGGTACAGGGTGGGTAAATTACAGTCTTAGAGGAATTTATAAGTGTTTACAGATGAGGAAACCGAGGTTCAAGAAGTTACATATCGTGTTAAGGTTTCACGTCTAGATCAGCCCTTGACTGTCTGATTTGAGAGCCTATACATTTATTTATTTATTTATTTATTTATTTTCAGATCTCAAAAATGATTTTATTATTCTTTTGTTTTGAATTTTAGAATTTTATTTTTTTATACAGCAGGCTCTTATTAGTTATCCATTTTATACATATTAGTGTATATATGTCAATCCCAATCTGGGAGCCTATACTTTTTTTTTTTTTTTTTATTACGTGGGCTTCTC